>NC_090387.1:92970180-93105801 GCF_036365525.1 Heterodontus francisci | reverse complement strand
TGAGAGAGAGAGCGCGAGAGAGAGAGAGAGAGCGGCGAGAGAGAGAGCGAGAGAGAGAGCGCGAGAGAGAGAGAGAGAGCGCGAGAGAGAGAGAGAGCGCGAGAGAGAGAGAGAGCGCGAGAGCGAGAGAGAGCTGCGAGAGAGAGAGCGCGAGAGAGAGAGAGCGCTGAGAGAGAGAGAGCGCGAGAGAGAGAGAGCGCGAGAGAGAGAGAGGCGCGAGGAGAGAGAGAGCGCAGAGAGAGAGAGAGAGCGCGAGAGAGAGAGAGAGCGCGAGAGAGAGAGAGCGCGAGAGAGAGAGCGCGAGAGAGAGAGAGCGCTGAGAGAGAGAGAGCGCGAGGAGAGAGAGAGCGCGAGAGAGAGAGAGAGCGCTGAGAGAGAGAGCGCGAGAGAGAGAGAGAGCGCGAGAGAGAGCGCGAGAGAGAGAGAGCGCGAGAGAGAGAGAGCGCGAGAGAGAGAGAGAGAGAGAGAGAGAGAGCGGAGAGAGAGAGAGCGAGAGAGAGAGAGAGCAGCGAGAGAGAGAGAGGCTGCGAGAGAGAGAGAGCGCGAGAGAGAGAGAGCGCGAGAGAGAGAGAGAGCGCGAGAGAGAGAGAGAGGCGGCGAGAGAGAGAGAGCGCAGAGAGAGCGAGGCCGAGGAGAGAGAGCGCGAGAGAGAGAGGCGCGAGGCGAGAGAGCGAGAGAGCGAGAGCGCGAGAGAGAGAGAGAGATGAGAGCGCGAGGAGAGAGAGCGCGAGGAGAGAGAGCGCGAGAGAGAGAGAGAGAGCGCGAGAGAGAGCGCGAGAGAGAGCGCGAGAGAGAGCGCGAGAGGAGGCGAGAGAGAGAGAGAGCGCGAGAGAGAGAGAGCAGGCGAGAGAGAGAGAGGCGCGAGAGAGAGAGGCGCGAGAGAGAGAGCAGTGCGAGGAGAGAGAGAGCGCGAGAGAGAGAGAGAGCGCGAGAGAGAGAGCAGGCGAGAGAGAGAGAGGCTGAGAGAGAGAGAGGCGCGATGAGAGAGAGAGAGGCAGGCGAGGCCGAGAGAGAGAGCGAGGCCGAGAGAGGCAGAGAGCGCGAGAGAGAGAGAGCAGCGAGAGAGGAGAGGGCAGCGCGAGAGAGAGAGAGCGAGAGAGGAGAGAGGCGCGAGAGAGGAGAGGCGAGAGAGAGAGAGCGCGAGAGAGAGAGAGCGCGAGAGAGAAGAGAGCGCGAGAGAGAGAGAGCTGCGCAGAGGAGAGAGAGCGCGAGAGAGAGAGAGCAGCCGAGAGAGAGACGAGCGCGAGAGAGAGAGGAGCGCGAGAGAGAGAGGCCGAGCGAGAGAGAGAGCGCGAGAGAGAGAGTGAGCGCGAGAGAGAGAGAGAGAGCGCGGAGAGAGAGAGAGCGCGAGAGAGAGAGGCGAGGCGAGAGAGAGAGAGCGGCGAGGAGAGCGCGATGGAGAGGAGAGAGGCGCGAGCGAGAGAGCGCGAGAGGAGAGAGAGAGCGCGAGAGAGAGAGAGGGCGCGAGAGAGAGAGAGAGCTGCGAGAGAGAGAGAGGCGCGAGAGAGAGAGAGGAGAGAGCAGGCGAGGCCGAGAAGAGGGGAGAGAGAGAGAGAGAGAGAGAGAGAGAGCAGGCGAGGCCGAGAAACGAGAGGAGAGCAGGCGAGGCCGAGAAAGAGGAGAGAGAGAGAGAGAGAGAGAGAGAGAGAGAGAGAGAGTGAGAGAGAGAGAGAGGAGAGAGAGAGAGAGAGAGCAGGCGAGGCCAAGAGAGAGAGAGAGCGAGGCGATGAGAGCGCGCAAGCAGGCGAGGCCGAGAGAGAGAGAGAGAGAGAGAGAGGGGGCCGGCGAGGCCGAGGGAGAGTAAGAGGGCCGGAGAGGCCGAGAGTGAGAGAGAGAGAGTGAGAGAGAGAGAGAGAGAGAGAGAGAGAGAGAGAGAGAGAGAGAGAGAGAGAGAGAGAGAGAGAGAGGGCAGGCGAGGCCGAGAGGGGGCAGGCGAGGCCGAGAGAGGGCAGGCGAGGCCGAGAGAGGGCAGGCGAGGCCGAGAGAGGGCAGGCGAGGCCGAGAGAGGGCAGGCGAGGCCGAGAGAGGGCAGGCGAGGCCGAGAGAGGGCAGGCGAGGCCGAGAGAGGGCAGGCGAGGCCGAGAGAGGGCAGGCGAGGCCGAGAGAGGGCAGGCGAGGCCGAGAGAGGGCAGGCGAGGCCGAGAGAGGGCAGGCGAGGCCGAGAGAGGGCAGGCGAGGCCGAGAGAGGGCAGGCGAGGCCGAGAGAGGGCAGGCGAGGCCGAGAGAGGGCAGGCGAGGCCGAGAGAGGGCAGGCGAGGCCGAGAGAGGGCAGGCGAGGCCGAGAGAGGGCAGGCGAGGCCGAGAGAGGGCAGGCGAGGCCGAGAGAGGGCAGGCGAGGCCGAGAGAGGGCAGGCGAGGCCGAGAGAGGGCAGGCGAGGCCGAGAGAGGGCAGGCGAGGCCGAGAGAGGGCAGGCGAGGCCGAGAGAGGGCAGGCGAGCCGAGAGAGGGCAGGCGAGGCCGAGAGAGGGCAGGCGAGGCCGAGAGAGGGCAGGCGAGGCCGAGAGAGGGCAGGCGAGGCCGAGAGAGGGCAGGCGAGGCCGAGAGAGGGCAGGCGAGGCCGAGAGAGGGCAGGCGAGGCCGAGAGAGGGCAGGCGAGGCCGAGAGAGGGCAGGCGAGGCCGAGAGAGGGCAGGCGAGGCCGAGAGAGGGCAGGCGAGGCGAGAGAGGGCAGGCGAGGCCGAGAGAGGGCAGGCGAGGCCGAGAGAGGGCAGGCGAGGCCGAGAGAGGGCAGGCGAGGCCGAGAGAGGGCAGGCGAGGCCGAGAGAGGGCAGGCGAGGCCGAGAGAGGGCAGGCGAGGCCGAGAGAGGGCAGGCGAGGCCGAGAGAGGGCAGGCGAGGCCGAGAGAGGGCAGGCGAGGCCGAGAGAGGGCAGGCGAGGCCGAGAGAGGGCAGGCGAGGCCGAGAGAGGGCAGGCGAGGCCGAGAGAGGGCAGGCGAGGCCGAGAGAGGGCAGGCGAGGCCGAGAGAGGGCAGGCGAGGCCGAGAGAGGGCAGGCGAGGCCGAGAGAGGGCAGGCGAGGCCGAGAGAGGGCAGGCGAGGCCGAGAGAGGGCAGGCGAGGCCGAGAGAGGGCAGGCGAGGCCGAGAGAGGGCAGGCGAGGCCGAGAGAGGGCAGGCGAGGCCGAGAGAGGGCAGGCGAGGCCGAGAGAGGGCAGGCGAGGCCGAGAGAGGGCAGGCGAGGCCGAGAGAGGGCAGGCGAGGCCGAGAGAGGGCAGGCGAGGCCGAGAGAGGGCAGGCGAGGCCGAGAGAGGGCAGGCGAGGCCGAGAGAGGGCAGGCGAGGCCGAGAGAGGGCAGGCGAGGCCGAGAGAGGGCAGGCGAGGCCGAGAGAGGGCAGGCGAGGCCGAGAGAGGGCAGGCGAGGCCGAGAGAGGGCAGGCGAGGCCGAGAGAGGGCAGGCGAGGCCGAGAGAGGGCAGGCGAGGCCGAGAGAGGGCAGGCGAGGCCGAGAGAGGGCAGGCGAGGCCGAGAGAGGGCAGGCGAGGCCGAGAGAGGGCAGGCGAGGCCGAGAGAGGGCAGGCGAGGCCGAGAGAGGGCAGGCGAGGCCGAGAGAGGGCAGGCGAGGCCGAGAGAGGGCAGGCGAGGCCGAGAGAGGGCAGGCGAGGCCGAGAGAGGGCAGGCGAGGCCGAGAGAGGGCAGGCGAGGCCGAGAGAGGGCAGGCGAGGCCGAGAGAGGGCAGGCGAGGCCGAGAGAGGGCAGGCGAGGCCGAGAGAGGGCAGGCGAGGCCGAGAGAGGGCAGGCGAGGCCGAGAGAGGGCAGGCGAGGCCGAGAGAGGGCAGGCGAGGCCGAGAGAGGGCAGGCGAGGCCGAGAGAGGGCAGGCGAGGCCGAGAGAGGGCAGGCGAGGCCGAGAGAGGGCAGGCGAGGCCGAGAGAGGGCAGGCGAGGCCGAGAGAGGGCAGGCGAGGCCGAGAGAGGGCAGGCGAGGCCGAGAGAGGGCAGGCGAGGCCGAGAGAGGGCAGGCGAGGCCGAGAGAGGGCAGGCGAGGCCGAGAGAGGGCAGGCGAGGCCGAGAGAGGGCAGGCGAGGCCGAGAGAGGGCAGGCGAGGCCGAGAGAGGGCAGGCGAGGCCGAGAGAGGGCAGGCGAGGCCGAGAGAGGGCAGGCGAGGCCGAGAGAGGGCAGGCGAGGCCGAGAGAGGGCAGGCGAGGCCGAGAGAGGGCAGGCGAGGCCGAGAGAGGGCAGGCGAGGCCGAGAGAGGGCAGGCGAGGCCGAGAGAGGGCAGGCGAGGCCGAGAGAGGGCAGGCGAGGCCGAGAGAGGGCAGGCGAGGCCGAGAGAGGGCAGGCGAGGCCGAGAGAGGGCAGGCGAGGCCGAGAGAGGGCAGGCGAGGCCGAGAGAGGGCAGGCGAGGCCGAGAGAGGGCAGGCGAGGCCGAGAGAGGGCAGGCGAGGCCGAGAGAGGGCAGGCGAGGCCGAGAGAGGGCAGGCGAGGCCGAGAGAGGGCAGGCGAGGCCGAGAGAGGGCAGGCGAGGCCGAGAGAGGGCAGGCGAGGCCGAGAGAGGGCAGGCGAGGCCGAGAGAGGGCAGGCGAGGCCGAGAGAGGGCAGGCGAGGCCGAGAGAGGGCAGGCGAGGCCGAGAGAGGGCAGGCGAGGCCGAGAGAGGGCAGGCGAGGCCGAGAGAGGGCAGGCGAGGCCGAGAGAGGGCAGGCGAGGCCGAGAGAGGGCAGGCGAGGCCGAGAGAGGGCAGGCGAGGCCGAGAGAGGGCAGGCGAGGCCGAGAGAGGGCAGGCGAGGCCGAGAGAGGGCAGGCGAGGCCGAGAGAGGGCAGGCGAGGCCGAGAGAGGGCAGGCGAGGCCGAGAGAGGGCAGGCGAGGCCGAGAGAGGGCAGGCGAGGCCGAGAGAGGGCAGGCGAGGCCGAGAGAGGGCAGGCGAGGCCGAGAGAGGGCAGGCGAGGCCGAGAGAGGGCAGGCGAGGCCGAGAGAGGGCAGGCGAGGCCGAGAGAGGGCAGGCGAGGCCGAGAGAGGGCAGGCGAGGCCGAGAGAGGGCAGGCGAGGCCGAGAGAGGGCAGGCGAGGCCGAGAGAGGGCAGGCGAGGCCGAGAGAGGGCAGGCGAGGCCGAGAGAGGGCAGGCGAGGCCGAGAGAGGGCAGGCGAGGCCGAGAGAGGGCAGGCGAGGCCGAGAGAGGGCAGGCGAGGCCGAGAGAGGGCAGGCGAGGCCGAGAGAGGGCAGGCGAGGCCGAGAGAGGGCAGGCGAGGCCGAGAACACAGCACTGGGACGGAGATTACAGGATCAGATATAAACACAGCACTGGGACAGAGATTACAGGATCAGATATAAACACAGCACCGGGACGGAAATTACAGGATCGGATATAAACACAGCACCGGGACAGAGAGTACAGGCTCGGATATAAACACAGCGCAGGTACGGAGATTACAGGATCCGATATAAACACAGCACTGGCAGGAGATTACAGGATCAGATATAAACACAGCACTGGGACGGAGATTACAGGATCAGATATAAACACAGCACTGGGACAGAGATTACAGGATCAGATATAAACACAGCACTGGGACGGAGATTACAGGATCAGATACAAACACAGCACTGGGACAGAGACTACAGGCTCGGATATAAACACAGCACTGGGACGCAGATTGCAGGATCAGATATAAACACAGCACTGGGACGGAGATTACAGGCTCGGATATAAACACAGCACTGGGACGGAGATTACAGGATCCGATATAAACACAGCACTGGCAGGAGATTACAGGATCGGAAATAAACACAGCACTGGGACAGATATTGCAGAATCAGAGAAAAACACAGCACAGGGACGGAGATTACAGGTTCGGATATAAACACATCACTGGGACGGAGATTACAGGATCAGATATAAACACAGCACTGGGACAGAGATTACAGGATCGGATATAAACACAGCACCGGGACGGAGATAATAGGCTCGGATATAAACACAGCACCGGGACGGAGATTACAGGCTCGGATATAAACACAGCACCGGGACGGAGATTACAGGATCCGATATAAACACAGCACTGGGACGGAGATTACAGGATCAGATATAAACACAGCACTGGGACGGAGATTACAGGATCAGATATAAACACAGCACTGGGCAGGAGATTACAGGATCAGATATAAACACAGCACGGGGACGGAGATTACAGGATCAGATATAAACACAGCACTGGGACGGAGATTACAGGATCAGATATAAAGACAGCACTGGGACGGAGATTACAGGATCAGATATAAAGACAGCACTGGGACGGAGATTACAGGATCAGATATAAAGACAGCACTGGGATGGAGATTACAGGATCAGATATAAACACAGCACTGGGACGGAGATTACAGGATCAGATATAAACACAGCACTGGGACGGAGATTACAGGCTCGGATACAAACACAGCACTGGGACGGAGATTACAGGATCAGATATAAACACAGCACTGGGACGGAGATTACAGGATCAGATATAAACACAGCACTGGGACGGAGATTACAGGATCAGATATAAACACAGCACTGGGACAGCGATTACAGGATCAGATATAAACGCAGCACTGGGACGGAGATTACAGGATCAGATACAAACACAGCACTGGGACAGAGACTACAGGCTCGGATATAAACACAGCACTGGGACACAGATTGCAGGATCAGATATAAACACAGCACTGGGACGGAGATTACAGGCTCGGATATAAACACAGCACTGGGACGGAGATTACAGGATCCGATATAAACACAGCACTGGCAGGAGATTACAGGATCGGAAATAAACACAGCACTGGGACAGATATTGCAGAATCAGAGAAAAACACAGCACAGGGACGGAGATTACAGGCTCGGATATAAACACATCACTGGGACGGAGATTACAGGATCAGATATAAACACAGCACTGGGACAGAGATTACAGGATCGGATATAAACACAGCACCGGGACGGAGATTATCGGCTCCGATATAAACACAGCACCGGGACGGAGATTACAGGCTCGGATATAAACACAGCACCGGGACGGAGATTACAGGATCCGATATAAACACAGCACTGGGACGGAGATTACAGGATCAGATATAAACACAGCACTGGGACGGAGATTACAGGATCAGATATAAACATCGCACTGGCAGGAGATTACAGGATTAGATATAAACACAGCACTGGCAGGAGATTACAGGATCTGTTATTAGCACAGCACTGGCAGGAGATTACAGGATCAGATATAAACACAGCACTGGGACGGAGATGACAGGATCAGATATAAACACAGCACTGGGACGGAGAGTACAGGCTCGGATATAAACACAGCGCAGGTACGGAGATTACAGGATCCGATATAAACACAGCACTGGCAGGAGATTACAGGATCAGATATAAACACAGCACAGGGACGGTGATTACAGGATCAGATATAAACACAGCACTAGGACGGAGATTACAGGCTCGGATATAAACACAGCAAAGGGACGGAGATTACAGGATCAGATATAAACACAGCACTGGGACAGAGATTACAGGATCAGATATAAACACAGCACTGGGACGGAGATTACAGGCTCGGATTTAAACACAGCACTGGGACGGAGATTACAGGCTCGGATATAAACACAGCCAAGGGACGGAGATTACAGGATCAGAGATAAACACAGCACTGGGACGGAGATTACAGGATCCGATATAGACAGCACTGGCAGGAGATTACAGGATCGGATATAAACACAGCACTGGGACGGAGATTACAGGATCAGATATCAACACAGCACTGGGACGGAGATTTCAGGATCAGATATAAACACGGCACTGGGACGGAGATTACAGGCTCGGATATAAACACAGCACTGGGATGGAGATTACAGGATCCGATATAAACACAGCACTGGCAGGAGATTACAGGTTCAGATATAAACACAGCACTGGCAGGAGATTACAGGTTCGGATATAAACACAGCACAGGGACGGAGATCACAGGATCAGATATAAACACAGCACTGGGACGGAGATTACAGGCTCGGATATAAACACAGCACTGGGACGGAGATTACAGGATCAGATATAAACACAGCACTGGGACGGAGATTACAGAATCAGATATAAACACAGCACAGGGACAGAGATTACAGGATACGATATAAACACAGCACTGGCAGGAGATTACAGGATCGGATATAAACACAGCACTGGGACGGAGATTACAGGATCAAATATAAACACAGCACTGGGACGGAGATTACAGGCTCGGATACAAACACAGCACTGGGACGGAGTTTACAGGATCAGATATAAACACAGCACTGGGACGGAGATTACAGGATCAGATATAAACACAGCACTGGGACGGAGATTACAGGATCAGATATAAACACAGCACTGGGACGGAGATTACAGGCTCGGATATAAACACAGCACTGGCAGGAGATTACAGGCTCGGATATGAACACAGCAAAGGGACGGAGATCACAGGATCAGATATAAACACAGCACTGGCAGGAGATTACAGGATCGGATATAAACACAGCACTGGGACAGAGATTACAAGCTCGGATATATACACAGCACAGGGACGGAGATTACAGGATCCGATATAAACACAGCACTGGGACGGAAATTACAGGATCGGATATAAACACAGCACCGGGACAGAGAGTACAGGCTCGGATATAAACACAGCGCAGGTACGGAGATTACAGGATCCGATATAAACACAGCACTGGCAGGAGATTACAGGATCGGATATAAACACAGCACCGGGACAGAGATTACAGGATCAGATATAAACACAGCACAGGGACGGAGATTACAAATCCGATATGGACACAGCATTGGCAGGAGATTACAGGATCGGATATAAACAAAGCACTGGGACGGGGATTACAGGATCGGATATAAACACAGCACTGGGACAGAGATTACAGGCTCGGATGTAAACACAGCACTGGCAGGAGATTACAGGATCAGATATAAACACAGCACTGGGACAGAGATCACAGAATCAGATATAAACACAGCACTGGCAGGAGATTACAGGATCGGATATAAACACAGCACTGGGCAGGAGATTACAGGATCAGATATAAACACAGCACTGGGACAGAGATTACAGGCTCGGATATAAACACAGCACAGGGACGGAGATTACAGGATCAGATATAAACACAGCACTGGCAGGAGATTACAGGATCGGATATAAACACAGCACTGGGACAGAGATTACAGGCTCGGATATAAACACAGCACTGGGACGGAGATTACAGGATCAGATATAAACACAGCACTGGGACGGAGATTACAGGATCAGATATAAACACAGCACTGGGACGGAGATTACAGGCTCGGATTTGAACACAGCACTGGGACGGAGATTACAGGCTCGGATATAAACACAGCAAAGGGACGGAGATTACAGGATCAGAGATAAACACAGCACTGGGACGGAGATTACAGGATCCGATAGAGACAGCACTGGCAGGAGATTACAGGATCGGATATAAACACAGCACTGGGACGGAGATTACAGGATCAGATATAAAGACAGCACTGGGACGGAGATTACAGGATCAGATATAAAGACAGCACTGGGACGGAGATTACAGGATCAGATATAAAGACAGCACTGGGATGGAGATTACAGGATCAGATATAAACACAGCACTGGGACGGAGATTACAGGATCAGATATAAACACAGCACTGGGACGGAGATTACAGGCTCGGATACAAACACAGCACTGGGACGGAGATTACAGGATCAGATATAAACACAGCACTGGGACGGAGATTACAGGATCAGATATAAACACAGCACTGGGACGGAGATTACAGGATCAGATATAAACACAGCACTGGGACGGAGATTACAGGATCAGATATAAACACAGCACTGGGACGGAGATTACAGGATCAGATACAAACACAGCACTGGGACAGAGACTACAGGCTCGGATATAAACACAGCACTGGGACACAGATTGCAGGATCAGATATAAACACAGCACTGGGACGGAGATTACAGGCTCGGATATAAACACAGCACTGGGACGGAGATTACAGGATCCGATATAAACACAGCACTGGCAGGAGATTACAGGATCGGAAATAAACACAGCACTGGGACAGATATTGCAGAATCAGAGAAAAACACAGCACAGGGACGGAGATTACAGGCTCGGATATAAACACATCACTGGGACGGAGATTACAGGATCAGATATAAACACAGCACTGGGACAGAGATTACAGGATCGGATATAAACACAGCACCGGGACGGAGATTATCGGCTCCGATATAAACACAGCACCGGGACGGAGATTACAGGCTCGGATATAAACACAGCACCGGGACGGAGATTACAGGATCCGATATAAACACAGCACTGGGACGGAGATTACAGGATCAGATATAAACACAGCACTGGGACGGAGATTACAGGATCAGATATAAACATCGCACTGGCAGGAGATTACAGGATTAGATATAAACACAGCACTGGCAGGAGATTACAGGATCTGTTATTAGCACAGCACTGGCAGGAGATTACAGGATCAGATATAAACACAGCACTGGGACGGAGATGACAGGATCAGATATAAACACAGCACTGGGACGGAGAGTACAGGCTCGGATATAAACACAGCGCAGGTACGGAGATTACAGGATCCGATATAAACACAGCACTGGCAGGAGATTACAGGATCAGATATAAACACAGCACAGGGACGGTGATTACAGGATCAGATATAAACACAGCACTAGGACGGAGATTACAGGCTCGGATATAAACACAGCAAAGGGACGGAGATTACAGGATCAGATATAAACACAGCACTGGGACAGAGATTACAGGATCAGACATAAACACAGCACTGGGACGGAGATTACAGGCTCGGATTTAAACACAGCACTGGGACGGAGATTACAGGCTCGGATATAAACACAGCCAAGGGACGGAGATTACAGGATCAGAGATAAACACAGCACTGGGACGGAGATTACAGGATCCGATATAGACAGCACTGGCAGGAGATTACAGGATCGGATATAAACACAGCACTGGGACGGAGATTACAGGATCAGATATCAACACAGCACTGGGACGGAGATTTCAGGATCAGATATAAACACGGCACTGGGACGGAGATTACAGGCTCGGATATAAACACAGCACTGGGATGGAGATTACAGGATCCGATATAAACACAGCACTGGCAGGAGATTACAGGTTCAGATATAAACACAGCACTGGCAGGAGATTACAGGTTCGGATATAAACACAGCACAGGGACGGAGATCACAGGATCAGATATAAACACAGCACTGGGACGGAGATTACAGGCTCGGATATAAACACAGCACTGGGACGGAGATTACAGGATCAGATATAAACACAGCACTGGGACGGAGATTACAGAATCAGATATAAACACAGCACAGGGACAGAGATTACAGGATACGATATAAACACAGCACTGGCAGGAGATTACAGGATCGGATATAAACACAGCACTGGGACGGAGATTACAGGATCAAATATAAACACAGCACTGGGACGGAGATTACAGGCTCGGATACAAACACAGCACTGGGACGGAGTTTACAGGATCAGATATAAACACAGCACTGGGACGGAGATTACAGGATCAGATATAAACACAGCACTGGGACGGAGATTACAGGATCAGATATAAACACAGCACTGGGACGGAGATTACAGGCTCGGATATAAACACAGCACTGGGACGGAGATTACAGGCTCGGATATGAACACAGCAAAGGGACGGAGATCACAGGATCAGATATAAACACAGCACTGGCAGGAGATTACAGGATCGGATATAAACACAGCACTGGGACAGAGATTACAAGCTCGGATATATACACAGCACAGGGACGGAGATTACAGGATCCGATATAAACACAGCACTGGGACGGAAATTACAGGATCGGATATAAACACAGCACCGGGACAGAGAGTACAGGCTCGGATATAAACACAGCGCAGGTACGGAGATTACAGGATCCGATATAAACACAGCACTGGCAGGAGATTACAGGATCGGATATAAACACAGCACTGGGACGGGGATTACAGGATCGGATATAAACACAGCACCGGGACAGAGATTACAGGATCAGATATAAACACAGCACAGGGACGGAGATTACAAATCCGATATGGACACAGCATTGGCAGGAGATTACAGGATCGGATATAAACAAAGCACTGGGACGGGGATTACAGGATCGGATATAAACACAGCACTGGGACAGAGATTACAGGCTCGGATGTAAACACAGCACTGGCAGGAGATTACAGGATCAGATATAAACACAGCACTGGGACAGAGATCACAGAATCAGATATAAACACAGCACTGGCAGGAGATTACAGGATCGGATATAAACACAGCACTGGGCAGGAGATTACAGGATCAGATATAAACACAGCACTGGGACAGAGATTACAGGCTCGGATATAAACACAGCACAGGGACGGAGATTACAGGATCAGATATAAACACAGCACTGGCAGGAGATTACAGGATCGGATATAAACACAGCACTGGGACAGAGATTACAGGCTCGGATATAAACACAGCACTGGGACGGAGATTACAGGATCAGATATAAACACAGCACTGGGACGGAGATTACAGGATCAGATATAAACACAGCACTGGGACGGAGATTACAGGCTCGGATTTAAACACAGCACTGGGACGGAGATTACAGGCTCGGATATAAACACAGCAAAGGGACGGAGATTACAGGATCAGAGATAAACACAGCACTGGGACGGAGATTACAGGATCCGATAGAGACAGCACTGGCAGGAGATTACAGGATCGGATATAAACACAGCACTGGGACGGAGATTACAGGATCAGATATCAACACAGCACTGGGACGGAGATTACAGGATCAGATATAAACACAGCACTGGGACAGAGATCACAGAATCAGATATAAACACAGCACTGGCAGGAGATTACAGGATCGGATATAAACACAGCACTGGGCAGGAGATTACAGGATCAGATATAAACACAGCACTGGGACAGAGATTACAGGATCAGATATAAACACAGCACTGGGACGGAGATTACAGGATCAGATATAAACACAGCACTGGGACAGAGATTACAGGATCAGATATAAACACAGCACTGGGACGGAGATTACAGGATCAGATACAAACACAGCACTGGGACAGAGACTACAGGCTCGGATATAAACACAGCACTGGGACGCAGATTGCAGGATCTGATATAAACACAGCACTGGGACGGAGATTACAGGCTCGGATATAAACACAGCACTGGGACGGAGATTACAGGATCCGATATAAACACAGCACTGGCAGGAGATTACAGGATCGGAAATAAACACAGCACTGGGACAGATATTGCAGAATCAGAGAAAAACACAGCACAGGGACGGAGATTACAGGCTCGGATATAAACACATCACTGGGACGGAGATTACAGGATCAGATATAAACACAGCACTGGGACAGAGATTACAGGATCGGATATAAACACAGCACCGGGACGGAGATTATAGGCTCGGATATAAACACAGCACCGGGACGGAGATTACAGGCTCGGATATAAACACAGCACTGGGACGGAGATTACAGGATCCGATATCAACACAGCACTGGGACGGAGATTACAGGATCAGATATAAACACAGCACTGGGACGGAGATTACAGGATCAGATATAAACATCGCACTGGCAGGAGATTACAGGATCAGATATAAACACAGCACTGGCAGGAGATTACAGGATCAGATATTAGCACAGCACTGGCAGGAGATTACAGGATCAGATATAAACACAGCACTTGGACGGAGATGACAGGATCAGATAGAAACACAGCACTGGGACAGAGATTACAAGCTCGGATATATACACAGCACAGGGACGGAGATTACAGGATCCGAGAAAAACACAGCACCGGGACGGAAATTACAGGATCGGATATAAACACAGCACCGGGACAGAGAGTACAGGCTCGGATATAAACACAGCGCAGGTACGGAGATTACAGGATCCGATATGAACACAGCACTGGCAGGAGATTACAGGATCAGATATAAACACAGCACAGGGACGGTGATTACAGGATCAGATATAAACACAGCACTAGGACGGAGATTACAGGCTCGGATATAAACACAGCAAAGGGACAGAGATTACAGGATCAGATATAAACACAGCACTGGGACAGAGATTACAGGATCAGATATAAACACAGCACTGGGACGGAGATTACAGGCTCGGATTTAAACACAGCACTGGGACGGAGATTACAGGCTCGGATATAAACACAGCAAAGGGACGGAGATTACAGGATCAGAGATAAACACAGCACTGGGACGGAGATTACAGGATCCGATATAGACAGCACTGGCAGGAGATTACAGGATCGGATATAAACACAGCACTGGGACGGAGATTACAGGATCAGATATCAACACAGCACTGGGACGGAGATTTCAGGATCAGATATAAACACAGCACTGGGACGGAGATGACAGGATCAGATATAAACACAGCACTGGGACGGAGATTACAGGATCAGATATAAAGACAGCACTGGGACGGAGATTACAGGATCAGATATAAAGACAGCACTGGGACGGAGATTACAGGATCAGATATAAACACAGCACTGGGACGGAGATTACAGGATCAGATATAAACACAACACTGGGACGGAGATTACAGGCTCGGATATAAACACAGCACTGGGACGGAGATTACAGGATCGGATATAAACACAGCACTGGGACGGAGATTACAGGATCAGATATAAACACAGCACTGGGACGGAGATTACAGGATCAGAGATAAACACAGCACTGGGACGGAGATTACAGGATCAGCTACAAACACAGCACTGGGACGGAAATTACAGGATCAGATAGAAACACAGCACTGGGACAGAGATTACAAGCTCGGATATATACACAGCACAGGGACGGAGATTACAGGATCCGAGAAAAACACAGCACCAGGACGGAAATTACAGGATCGGATATAAACACAGCACCGGGACAGAGAGTACAGGCTCGGATATAAACACAGCGCAGGTACGGAGATTACAGGATCCGATATGAACACAGCACTGGCAGGAGATTACAGGATCAGATATAAACACAGCACAGGGACGGTGATTACAGGATCAGATATAAACACAGCACTAGGACGGAGATTACAGGCTCGGATATAAACACAGCAAAGGGACGGAGATTACAGGATCAGATATAAACACAGCACTGGGACAGAGATTACAGGATCAGATATAAACACAGCACTGGGACGGAGATTACAGGCTCGGATTTAAACACAGCACTGGGACGGAGATTACAGGCTCGGATATAAACACAGCAAAGGGACGGAGATTACAGGATCAGAGATAAACACAGCACTGGGACGGAGATTACAGGATCCGATATAGACAGCACTGGCAGGAGATTACAGGATCGGATATAAACACAGCACTGGGACGGAGATTACAGGATCAGATATCAACACAGCACTGGGACGGAGATTTCAGGATCAGATATAAACACAGCACTGGGACGGAGATTACAGGCTCGGATATAAACACAGCACTGGGATGGAGATTACAGGATCCGATATAAACACAGCACTGGCAGGAGATTACAGGATCGGATATAAACACAGCACTGGGACGGAGATCACAGGATCAGATATAAACACAGCACTGGCAGGAGATTACAGGTTCAGATATAAACACAGCACTGGCAGGAGATTACAGGCTCGGATATAAACACAGCACTGGGACGGAGATTACAGGATCAGATATAAACACAGCACTGGGACGGAGATTACAGGATCAGATATAAACACAGCACAGGGACAGAGATTACAGGATACGATATAAACACAGCACTGGCAGGAGATTACAGGATCGGATATAAACACAGCACTGGGACGGAGATTACAGGATCAAATATAAACACAGCACTGGGACGGAGATTACAGGCTCGGATACAAACACAGCACTGGGACGGAGTTTACAGGATCAGATATAAACACAGCACTGGGACGGAGATTACAGGATCAGATATAAACACAGCACTGGGACGGAGATTACAGGATCAGATATAAACACAGCACTGGGACGGAGATTACAGGCTCGGATATAAACACAGCACTGGGACGGAGATTACAGGCTCGGATATAAACACAGCAAAGGGACGGAGATCACAGGATCAGATATAAACACAGCACTGGCAGGAGATCACAGGATCGGATATAAACACAGCACTGGGACAGAGATTACAAGCTCGGATATATACACAGCACAGGGACGGAGATTACAGGATCCGATATAAACACAGCACTGGGACGGAAATTACAGGATCGGATATAAACACAGCACCGGGACAGAGAGTACAGGCTCGGATATAAACACAGCGCAGGTACGGAGATTACAGGATCCGATATAAACACAGCACTGGCAGGAGATTACAGGATCGGATATAAACACAGCACTGGGACGGGGATTACAGGATCGGATATAAACACAGCACCGGGACAGAGATTACAGGATCAGATATAAACACAGCACAGGGACGGAGATTACAAGATCCGATATGGACACAGCATTGGCAGGAGATTACAGGATCGGATATAAACACAGCACTGGGACGGGGATTACAGGATCGGATATAAACACAGCACTGGGACAGAGATTACAGGCTCGGATGTAAACACAGCACTGGCAGGAGATTACAGGATCAGATATAAACACAGCACTGGGACAGAGATCACAGAATCAGATATAAACACAGCACTGGCAGGAGATTACAGGATCGGATATAAACACAGCACTGGGCAGGAGATTACAGGATCAGATATAAACACAGCACTGGGACAGAGATTACAGGCTCGGATATAAACACAGCACTGGCAGGAGATTACAGGATCGGATATAAACACAGCACTGGGACGGAGATTACAGGATCAGATATAAACACAGCACTGGGACGGCGATTACAGGATCAGATACAAACACAGCACTGGGACAGAGATTACAGGCTCGGATATAAACACAGCACTGGGACGCAGATTACAGGGTCAGATATAAACACAGCACTGGGACGGAGATTACAGGATCAGATATAAACACAGCACTGGGACGGAGATTACAGGCTCGGATTTAAACACAGCACTGGGACGGAGATTACAGGCTCGGATATAAACACAGCAAAGGGACGGAGATTACAGGATCAGAGATAAACACAGCACTGGGACGGAGATTACAGGATCCGATATAGACAGCACTGGCAGGAGATTACAGGATCGGATATAAACACAGCACTGGGACGGAGATTACAGGATCAGATATCAACACAGCACTGGGACGGAGATTACAGGATCAGATATAAACACAGCACTGGGACGGAGATTACAGGATCAGATATAAACACAGCACTGGGACGGAGATTACAGGATCAGATATAAACACAGCACTGGGACAGAGATTACAGGATCAGATATAAACACAGCACTGGGACGGAGATTACAGGATCGGATACAAACACAGCACTGGGACAGAGACTACAGGCTCGGATATAAACACAGCACTGGGACGCAGATTGCAGGATCAGATATAAACACAGCACTGGGACGGAGATTACAGGCTCGGATATAAACACAGCACTGGGACGGAGATTACAGGATCCGATATAAACACAGCACTGGCAGGAGATTACAGGATCGGAAATAAACACAGCACTGGGACAGATATTGCAGAATCAGAGAAAAACACAGCACAGGGACGGAGATTACAGGCTCGGATATAAACACATCACTGGGACGGAGATTACAGGATCAGATATAAACACAGCACTGGGACAGAGATTACAGGATCGGATATAAACACAGCACCGGGACGGAGATTATAGGCTCGGATATAAACACAGCACCGGGACGGAGATTACAGGCTCGGATATAAACACAGCACTGGGACGGAGATTACAGGATCAGATATAAACACAGCACTGGGACGGAGATTACAGGAACAGATGTAAACATCGCACTGGCAGGAGATTACAGGATCAGATATAAACACAGCACTGGCAGGAGATTACAGGATCAGATATAAACACAGCACTGGGACGGAGATGACAGGATCAGATATAAACACAGCACTGGGACGGAGATTACAGGATCAGATATAAAGACAGCACTGGGACGGAGATTACAGGATCAGATATAAACACAGCACTGGGACGGAGATTACAGGATCAGATATAAACACAGCACTGGGACGGAGATTACAGGATCAGATATAAACACAACACTGGGACGGAGATTACAGGCTCGGATATAAACACAGCACTGGGACGGAGATTACAGGATCGGATATAAACACAGCACTGGGACGGAGATTACAGGATCAGATATAAACACAGCACTGGGACGGAGATTACAGGATCAGAGATAAACACAGCACTGGGACGGAGATTACAGGATCAGATACAAACACAGCACTGGGACGGAAATTACAGGATCAGATAGAAACACAGCACTGGGACAGAGATTACAAGCTCGGATATATACACAGCACAGGGACGGGGATTACAGGATCCGAGAAAAACACAGCACCGGGACGGAAATTACAGGATCGGATATAAACACAGCACCGGGACAGAGAGTACAGGCTCGGATATAAACACAGCGCAGGTACGGAGATTACAGGATCCGATATAAACACAGCACTGGCAGGAGATTACAGGATCGGATATAAACACAGCACCGGGACAGAGATTACAGGATCAGATATAAACACAGCACAGGGACGGAGATTACAAGATCCGATATGGACACAGCATTGGCAGGAGATTACAGGATCGGATATAAACACAGCACTGGGACGGGGATTACAGGATCGGATATAAACACAGCACTGGGACAGAGATTACAGGCTCGGATGTAAACACAGCACTGGCAGGAGATTACAGGATCAGATATAAACACAGCACTGGGACAGAGATCACAGAATCAGATATAAACACAGCACTGGCAGGAGATTACAGGATCGGATATAAACACAGCACTGGGCAGGAGATTACAGGATCAGATATAAACACAGCACTGGGACAGAGATTACAGGCTCGGATATAAACACAGCACTGGCAGGAGATTACAGGATCGGATATAAACACAGCACTGGGACGGAGATTACAGGATCAGATATAAACACAGCACTGGGACGGCGATTACAGGATCAGATACAAACACAGCACTGGGACAGAGATTACAGGCTCGGATATAAACACAGCACTGGGACGCAGATTACAGGGTCAGATATAAACACAGCACTGGGACGGAGATTACAGGATCAGATATAAACACAGCACTGGGACGGAGATTACAGGCTCGGATTTAAACACAGCACTGGGACGGAGATTACAGGCTCGGATATAAACACAGCAAAGGGACGGAGATTACAGGATCAGAGATAAACACAGCACTGGGACGGAGATTACAGGATCCGATATAGACAGCACTGGCAGGAGATTACAGGATCGGATATAAACACAGCACTGGGACGGAGATTACAGGATCAGATATCAACACAGCACTGGGACGGAGATTACAGGATCAGATATAAACACAGCACTGGGACGGAGATTACAGGATCAGATATAAACACAGCACTGGGACGGAGATTACAGGATCAGATATAAACACAGCACTGGGACAGAGATTACAGGATCAGATATAAACACAGCACTGGGACGGAGATTACAGGATCGGATACAAACACAGCACTGGGACAGAGACTACAGGCTCGGATATAAACACAGCACTGGGACGCAGATTGCAGGATCAGATATAAACACAGCACTGGGACGGAGATTACAGGCTCGGATATAAACACAGCACTGGGACGGAGATTACAGGATCCGATATAAACACAGCACTGGCAGGAGATTACAGGATCGGAAATAAACACAGCACTGGGACAGATATTGCAGAATCAGAGAAAAACACAGCACAGGGACGGAGATTACAGGCTCGGATATAAACACATCACTGGGACGGAGATTACAGGATCAGATATAAACACAGCACTGGGACAGAGATTACAGGATCGGATATAAACACAGCACCGGGACGGAGATTATAGGCTCGGATATAAACACAGCACCGGGACGGAGATTACAGGCTCGGATATAAACACAGCACTGGGACGGAGATTACAGGATCAGATATAAACACAGCACTGGGACGGAGATTACAGGAACAGATGTAAACATCGCACTGGCAGGAGATTACAGGATCAGATATAAACACAGCACTGGCAGGAGATTACAGGATCAGATATAAACACAGCACTGGGACGGAGATGACAGGATCAGATATAAACACAGCACTGGGACGGAGATTACAGGATCAGATATAAAGACAGCACTGGGACGGAGATTACAGGATCAGATATAAACACAGCACTGGGACGGAGATTACAGGATCAGATATAAACACAGCACTGGGACGGAGATTACAGGATCAGATATAAACACAACACTGGGACGGAGATTACAGGCTCGGATATAAACACAGCACTGGGACGGAGATTACAGGATCGGATATAAACACAGCACTGGGACGGAGATTACAGGATCAGATATAAACACAGCACTGGGACGGAGATTACAGGATCAGAGATAAACACAGCACTGGGACGGAGATTACAGGATCAGATACAAACACAGCACTGGGACGGAAATTACAGGATCAGATAGAAACACAGCACTGGGACAGAGATTACAAGCTCGGATATATACACAGCACAGGGACGGGGATTACAGGATCCGAGAAAAACACAGCACCGGGACGGAAATTACAGGATCGGATATAAACACAGCACCGGGACAGAGAGTACAGGCTCGGATATAAACACAGCGCAGGTACGGAGATTACAGGATCCGATATAAACACAGCACTGGCAGGAGATTACAGGATCAGATATAAACACAGCACAGGGACGGTGATTACAGGATCAGATATAAACACAGCACTAGGACGGAGATTACAGGCTCGGATATAAACACAGCAAAGGGACGGAGATTACAGGATCAGATATAAACACAGCACTGGGACAGAGATTACAGGATCAGATATAAACACAGCACTGGGACGGAGATTACAGGCTCGGATTTAAACACAGCACTGGGACGGAGATTACAGGCTCGGATATAAACACAGCAAAGGGACGGAGATTACAGGATCAGAGATAAACACAGCACTGGGACGGAGATTACAGGATCCGATATAGACAGCACTGGCAGGCGATTACAGGATCGGATATAAACACAGCACTGGGACGGAGATTACAGGATCAGATATCAACACAGCACTGGGACGGAGATTACAGGATCCGATATAAACACAGCACTGGGACGGAGATTACAGGCTCGGATATAAACACAGCACTGGGATGGAGATTACAGGATCCGATATAAACACAGCACTGGCAGGAGATTACAGGTTCAGATATAAACACAGCACTGGCAGGAGATTACAGGTTCGGATATAAACACAGCACAGGGACGGAGATTACAGGATCAGATATAAACACAGCACTGGGACGGAGATTACAGGCTCGGATATAAACACAGCACTGGGACGGAGATTACAGAATCAGATATAAACACAGCACTGGGACGGAGATTACAGGATCAGATATAAACACAGCACAGGGACAGAGATTACAGGATACGATATAAACACAGCACTGGCAGGAGATTACAGGATCGGATATAAACACAGCACTGGGACGGAGTTTACAGGATCAAATAAAAACACAGCACTGGGACGGAGATTACAGGCTCGGATACAAACACAGCACTGGGACGGAGTTTACAGGATCAGATATAAACACAGCACTGGGACGGAGATTACAGGATCAGATATAAACACAGCACTGGGACGGAGATTACAGGATCAGATATAAACACAGCACTGGGACGGAGATTACAGGCTCGGATATAAACACAGCACTGGGACGGAGATTACAGGCTCGGATATGAACACAGCAAAGGGACGGAGATCACAGGATCAGATATAAACACAGCACTGGCAGGAGATTACAGGATCGGATATAAACACAGCACTGGGACAGAGATTACAAGCTCGGATATATACACAGCACAGGGACGGAGATTACAGGATCCGATATAAACACAGCACTGGGACGGAAATTACAGGATCGGATATAAACACAGCACCGGGACAGAGAGTACAGGCTCGGATATAAACACAGCGCAGGTACGGAGATTACAGGATCCGATATAAACACAGCACTGGCAGGAGATTACAGGATCGGATATAAACACAGCACTGGGACGGGGATTACAGGATCGGATATAAACACAGCACCGGGACAGAGATTACAGGATCAGATATAAACACAGCACAGGGACGGAGATTACAAGATCCGATATGGACACAGCATTGGCAGGAGATTACAGGATCGGATATAAACACAGCACTGGGACGGGGATTACAGGATCGGATATAAACACAGCACTGGGACAGAGATTACAGGCTCGGATGTAAACACAGCACTGGCAGGAGATTACAGGATCAGATATAAACACAGCACTGGGACAGAGATCACAGAATCAGATATAAACACAGCACTGGCAGGAGATTACAGGATCGGATATAAACACAGCACTGGGCAGGAGATTACAGGATCAGATATAAACACAGCACTGGGACAGAGATTACAGGCTCGGATATAAACACAGAACAGGGACGGAGATTACAGGATCAGATATAAACACAGCACTGGCAGGAGATTACAGGATCGGATATAAACACAGCACTGGGACGGAGATTACAGGATCAGATATAAACACAGCACTGGGACGGCGATTACAGGATCAGATACAAACACAGCACTGGGACAGAGATTACAGGCTCGGATATAAACACAGCACTGGGACGGAGATTACAGGGTCAGATATAAACACAGCACTGGGACGGAGATTACAGGATCAGATATAAACACAGCACTGGGACGGAGATTACAGGCTCGGATTTAAACACAGCACTGGGACGGAGATTACAGGCTCGGATATAAACACAGCAAAGGGACGGAGATTACAGGATCGGATAAAAACACAGCACTGGGACGGAGATCACAGGATCAGATATAGACAGCACTGGCAGGAGATTACAGGATCGGATATAAACACAGCACCGGGACAGAGATTACAGGATCAGATATAAACAAGCACAGGGACGGAGATTACAAGATCCGATATGGACACAGCATTGGCAGGAGATTACAGGATCGGATATAAACACAGCACTGGGACGGGGATTACAGGATCGGATATAAACACAGCACTGGGACAGAGATTACAGGCTCGGATGTAAACACAGCACTGGCAGGAGATTACAGGATCAGATATAAACACAGCACTGGGACAGAGATCACAGAATCAGATATAAACACAGCACTGGCAGGAGATTACAGGATCGGATATAAACACAGCACTGGGCAGGAGATTACAGGATCAGATATAAACACAGCACTGGGACAGAGATTACAGGCTCGGATATAAACACAGCACAGGAACGGAGATTACAGGATCAGATATAAACACAGCACTGGCAGGAGATTACAGGATCGGATATAAACACAGCACTGGGACGGCGATTACAGGATCAGATACAAACACAGCACTGGGACAGAGATTACAGGCTCGGATATAAACACAGCACTGGGACGGAGATTACAGGGTCAGATATAAACACAGCACTGGGACGGAGATTACAGGATCAGATATAAACACAGCACTGGGACGGAGATTACAGGCTCGGATTTAAACACAGCACTGGGACGGAGATTACAGGCTCGGATATAAACACAGCAAAGGGACGGAGATTACAGGATCGGATAAAAACACAGCACTGGGACGGAGATCACAGGATCAGATATAAACACAGCACTGGCAGGAGATTACAGGTTCAGATATAAACACAGCACTGGCAGGAGATTACAGGTTCGGATATAAACACAGCACAGGGACGGAGATTACAGGATCAGATATAAACACAGCACTGGGACGGAGATTACAGGCTCGGATATAAACACAGCACTGGGACGGAGATTACAGGATCAGATATAAACACAGCACTGGGACGGAGATTACAGGATCAGATATAAACACAGCACAGGGACAGAGATTACAGGATACGATATAAACACAGCACTGGCAGGAGATTACAGGATCGGATATAAACACAGCACTGGGACGGAGATTACAGGATCAAATATAAACACAGCACTGGGACGGAGATTACAGGCTCGGATACAAACGCAGAACTGGGACGGAGTTTACAGGATCAGATATAAACACAGCACTGGGACGGAGATTACAGGATCAGATATGCACACAGCACTGGGACGGAGATTGCAGGATCAGATATGAACACAGCACTGGGACGGAGATTACAGGATCAGATATAAACACAGCACTGGGACGGAGATTACAGGCTCGGATATAAACACAGCACTGGGACGGAGATTACAGGCTCGGATATAAACACAGCAAAGGGACGGAGATCACAGGATCAGATATAAACACAGCACTGGCAGGAGATTACAGGATCGGATAGAAACACAGCACTGGGACAGAGATTACAAGCTCGGATATATACACAGCACAGGGACGGAGATTACAGGATCTGATATAAACACAGCACCGGGACGGAAATTACAGGATCGGATATAAACACAGCACCGGGACAGAGAGTACAGGCTCGGATATAAACACAGCGCAGGTACGGAGATTACAGGATCCGATATAAACACAGCACTGGCAGGAGATTACAGGATCGGATATAAACACAGCACTGGGACGGGGATTACAGGATCGGATATAAACACAGCACCGGGACGGGGATTACAGGATCGGATATAAACACAGCACCGGGACAGAGATTACAGGATCAGATATAAACACAGCACAGGGACGGAGATTACAAGATCCGATATGGACACAGCATTGGCAGGAGATTACAGGATCGGATATAAACACAGCACTGGGACGGGGATTACAGGATCGGATATAAACACAGCACAGGGACGGAGATTACAGGATCAGATATAAACACAGCACTGGCAGGAGATTACAGGATCGGATATAAACACAGCACTGGGACGGAGATTACAGGATCAGATATAAACACAGCACTGGGACGGCGATTACAGGATCAGATACAAACACAGCACTGGGACAGAGATTACAGGCTCGGATATAAACACAGCACTGGGACGCAGATTACAGGGTCAGATATAAACACAGCACTGGGACGGAGATTACAGGATCAGATATAAACACAGCACTGGGACGGAGATTACAGGCTCGGATTTAAACACAGCACTGGGACGGAGATTACAGGCTCGGATATAAACACAGCAAAGGGACGGAGATTACAGGATCAGAGATAAACACAGCACTGGGACGGAGATTACAGGATCCGATATAGACAGCACTGGCAGGAGATTACAGGATCGGATATAAACACAGCACTGGGACGGAGATTACAGGATCAGATATCAACACAGCACTGGGACGGAGATTACAGGATCAGATATAAACACAGCACTGGGACGGAGATTACAGGATCAGATATAAACACAGCACTGGGACGGAGATTACAGGATCAGATATAAACACAGCACTGGGACAGAGATTACAGGATCAGATATAAACACAGCACTGGGACGGAGATTACAGGATCAGATACAAACACAGCACTGGGACAGAGACTACAGGCTCGGATATAAACACAGCACTGGGACACAGATTGCAGGATCAGATATAAACACAGCACTGGGACGGAGATTACAGGCTCGGATATAAACACAGCACTGGGACGGAGATTACAGGATCCGATATAAACACAGCACTGGCAGGAGATTACAGGATCGGAAATAAACACAGCACTGGGACAGATATTGCAGAATCAGAGAAAAACACAGCACAGGGACGGAGATTACAGGCTCGGATATAAACACATCACTGGGACGGAGATTACAGGATCAGATATAAACACAGCACTGGGACAGAGATTACAGGATCGGATATAAACACAGCACCGGGACGGAGATTACAGGCTCGGATATAAACACAGCACCGGGACGGAGATTACAGGCTCGGATATAAACACAGCACCGGGACGGAGATTACAGGATCCGATATAAACACAGCACTGGGACGGAGATTACAGGATCAGATATAAACACAGCACTGGGACCGAGATTACAGGATCAGATATAAACATCGCACTGGCAGGAGATTACAGGATCAGATATTAGCACAGCACTGGCAGGAGATTACAGGATCAGATATAAACACAGCACTGGGACGGAGATGACAGGATCAGATATAAACACAGCACTGGGACGGAGATTACAGGATCAGATATAAAGACAGCACTGGGACGGAGATTACAGGATCAGATATAAAGACAGCACTGGGACGGAGATTACAGGATCAGATATAAACACAGCACTGGGACGGAGATTACAGAATCAGATATAAACACAACACTGGGACGGAGATTACAGGCTCGGATATAAACACAGCACTGGGACGGATATTACAGGATCGGATATAAACACAGCACTGGGACGGAGATTACAGGATCAGATATAAACACAGCACTGGGACGGAGATTACAGGATCAGAGATAAACACAGCACTGGGACGGAGATTACAGGATCAGATACAAACACAGCACTGGGACGGAAATTACAGGATCAGATAGAAACACAGCACTGGGACAGAGATTACAAGCTCGGATATATACACAGCACAGGGACGGAGATTACAGGATCCGAGAAAAACACAGCACCGGGACGGAAATTACAGGATCGGATATAAACACAGCACCGGGACAGAGAGTACAGGCTCGGATATAAACACAGCGCAGGTACGGAGATTACAGGATCCGATATAAACACAGCACTGGCAGGAGATTACAGGATCAGATATAAACACAGCACAGGGACGGTGATTACAGGATCAGATATAAACACAGCACTAGGACGGAGATTACAGGCTCGGATATAAACACAGCAAAGGGACGGAGATTACAGGATCAGATATAAACACAGCACTGGCAGGAGATTACAGGATCAGATATAAACACAGCACTGGGACAGAGATTACAGGATCAGATATTAACACAGCACTGGGACGGAGATTACAGGCTCGGATTTAAACACAGCACTGGGACGGAGATTACAGGCTCGGATATAAACACAGCAAAGGGACGGAGATTACAGGATCAGAGATAAACACAGCACTGGGACGGAGATTACAGGATCCGATATAGACAGCACTGGCAGGAGATTACAGGATCGGATATAAACACAGCACTGGGACGGAGATTACATGATCAGATATCAACACAGCACTGGGACGGAGATTACAGGATCAGATATAAACACAGCACAGGGACGGAGATTACAGGATCAGATATAAACACAGCACTGGGACGGAGATTACAGGATCAGATATAAACACAGCACTGGGACAGAGATTACAGGATCAGATATAAACACAGCACTGGGACGGAGATTACAGGCTCGGATATAAACACAGCACTGGGACGGAGATTACAGGATCCGATATAAACACAGCACTGGCAGGAGATTACAGGATCGGAAATAAACACAGCACTGGGACAGATATTGCAGAATCAGAGAAAAACACAGCACAGGGACGGAGATTACAGGCTCGGATATAAACACATCACTGGGACGGAGATTACAGGATCAGATACAAACACAGCACTGGGACAGAGACTACAGGCTCGGATATAAACACAGCACTGGGACAGATATTGCAGAATCAGATATAAACACAGCACCGGGACGGAGATTATAGGCTCGGATATAAACACAGCACCGGGACGGAGATTACAGGCTCGGATATAAACACAGCACCGGGACGGAGATTACAGGATCCGATATAAACACAGCACTGGGACGGAGATTACAGGATCAGATATAAACACAGCACTGGGACGGAGATTACAGGATCAGATATAAACACAGCACTGGCAGGAGATTACAGGATCAGATATAAACACAGCACTGGCAGGAGATTACAGGATCAGATATAAACACAGCACTGGGACGGAGATGACAGGATCAGATATAAACACAGCACTGGGACGGAGATTACAGGATCAGATATAAAGACAGCACTGGGACGGAGATTACAGGATCAGATATAAAGACAGCACTGGGACGGAGATTACAGGATCAGATATAAACACAGCACTGGGACGGAGATTACAGGATCAGATATAAACACAACACTGGGACGGAGATTACAGGCTCGGATATAAACACAGCACTGGGACGGAGATTACAGGATCGGATATAAACACAGCACTGGGACGGAGATTACAGGATCAGATATAAACACAGCACTGGGACGGAGATTACAGGATCAGAGATAAACACAGCACTGGGACGGTGATTACAGGATCAGATACAAACACAGCACTGGGACGGAAATTACAGGATCAGATAGAAACACAGCACTGGGACAGAGATTACAAGCTCGGATATATACACAGCACAGGGACGGAGATTACAGGATCCGAGAAAAACACAGCACCGGGACGGAAATTACAGGATCGGATATAAACACAGCACCGGGACAGAGAGTACAGGCTCGGATATAAACACAGCGCAGGTACGGAGATTACAGGATCCGATATAAACACAGCACTGGCAGGAGATTACATGATCAGATATAAACACAGCACAGGGACGGTGATTACAGGATCAGATATAAACACAGCACCAGGACGGAGATTACAGGCTCGGATATAAACACAGCAAAGGGACGGAGATTACAGGATCAGATATAAACACAGCACCAGGACGGAGATTACAGGCTCGGATATAAACACAGCACAGGGACGGAGATTACAGGATCAAATATAAACACAGCAGTGGGACGGAGATTACAGGATCAGATATAAACAGCACTGGGACGGAGATTACAGGATCAGATACAAACACAGCACTGGGACAGAGATTACAGGATCGGATATATACACAGCACAGGGACGGAGATTACAGGATCCGATATGAACACATAACTGGGACGGAAATTACAGGATCGGATATAAACACAGCACTGGCAGGAGATTACAGGATCAGATATAAACACAGCACAGGGACGGAGATTACAGGCTCGGATATAAACACAGCAAAGGGACGGAGATTACAGGATCAGATATAAACACAGCACTCGGACGGAGATTACAGGCTCGGATATAAACACAGCAAAGGGACGGAGATTACAGGATCAGATATAAACACAGCACTGGGACAGAGATTGCAGGATCAGATATAAACACAGCACTGGGACAGAGATTACAGGATCAGATATAAACACAGCACTGGGACGGAGATTACAGGATCAGATATGAACACAGCACTGGGACGGAGATTATAGGATCAGATATCAACACAGCACTGGGACGGAGATTACAGGATCAGATACAAACACAGCACTGGGACGGAGATTACAGGATCAGATACAAACACAGCACTGGGACAGAGATTACAGGCTCGGATATAAACACAGCACTGGGACGGAGATTACAGGATCAGATATAAACACAGCACTGGGACGGAGATTACAGGCTCGGATATAAACACAGCACTGGGACGGAGATTACAGGATCCGATATAAACACAGCACTGGGACGGAGATTACAGGATCCGATATAAACACAGCACTGGCAGGAGATTACAGGATCGGATATAAACACAGCACTGGGACGGAGATCACAGGATCAGATATAAACACAGCACTGGCAGGAGATTACAGGTTCGGATATAAACACAGCACAGGGACGGAGATTACAGGATCAGATATAAACACAGCACTGGGACGGAGATTACAGGCTCGGATATAAACACAGCACTGGGACGGAGATTACAGGATCAGATATAAACACAGCACTGGGACGGAGATTACAGGATACGATATAAACACAGCACTGGCAGGAGATTACAGGATCGGATATAAACACAGCACTGGGACGGAGATTACAGGATCAGATATAAACACAGCACTGGGACGGAGATTACAGGATCAGATATAAACACAACACTGGGACGGAGATTACAGGCTCGGATATAAACACAGCACTGGGACGGAGATTACAGGATCGGATATAAACACAGCACTGGGACGGAGATTACAGGATCAGATATAAACACAGCACTGGGACGGAGATTACAGGATCAGAGATAAACACAGCACTGGGACGGAGATTACAGGATCAGATACAAACACAGCACTGGGACGGAAATTACAGGATCAGATAGAAACACAGCACTGGGACAGAGATTACAAGCTCGGATATATACACAGCACAGGGACGGAGATTACAGGATCCGAGAAAAACACAGCACCGGGACGGAAATTACAGGATCGGATATAAACACAGCACCGGGACAGAGAGTACAGGCTCGGATATAAACACAGCGCAGGTACGGAGATTACAGGATCCGATATAAACACAGCACTGGCAGGAGATTACAGGATCAGATATAAACACAGCACAGGGACGGTGATTACAGGATCAGATATAAACACAGCACTAGGACGGAGATTACAGGCTCGGATATAAACACAGCAAAGGGACGGAGATTACAGGATCAGATATAAACACAGCACTGGCAGGAGATTACAGGATCAGATATAAACACAGCACTGGGACAGAGATTACAGGATCAGATATAAACACAGCACTGGGACGGAGATTACAGGCTCGGATTTAAACACAGCACTGGGACGGAGATTACAGGCTCGGATATAAACACAGCAAAGGGACGGAGATTACAGGATCAGAGATAAACACAGCACTGGGACGGAGATTACAGGATCCGATATAGACAGCACTGGCAGGAGATTACAGGATCGGATATAAACACAGCACTGGGACGGAGATTACATGATCAGATATCAACACAGCACTGGGACGGAGATTACAGGATCAGATATAAACACAGCACAGGGACGGAGATTACAGGATCAGATATAAACACAGCACTGGGACGGAGATTACAGGATCAGATATAAACACAGCACTGGGACAGAGATTACAGGATCAGATATAAACACAGCACTGGGACGGAGATTACAGGCTCGGATATAAACACAGCACCGGGACGGAGATTACAGGCTCGGATATAAACACAGCACCGGGACGGAGATTACAGGATCCGATATAAACACAGCACTGGGACGGAGATTACAGGATCAGATATAAACACAGCACTGGGACGGAGATTACAGGATCAGATATAAACACAGCACTGGCAGGAGATTACAGGATCAGATATAAACACAGCACTGGCAGGAGATTACAGGATCAGATATAAACACAGCACTGGGACGGAGATGACAGGATCAGATATAAACACAGCACTGGGACGGAGATTACAGGATCAGATATAAAGACAGCACTGGGACGGAGATTACAGGATCAGATATAAAGACAGCACTGGGACGGAGATTACAGGATCAGATATAAACACAGCACTGGGACGGAGATTACAGGATCAGATATAAACACAACACTGGGACGGAGATTACAGGCTCGGATATAAACACAGCACTGGGACGGAGATTACAGGATCGGATATAAACACAGCACTGGGACAGAGATTACAGGATCAGATATAAACACAGCACTGGGACGGAGATTACAGGATCAGAGATAAACACAGCACTGGGACGGTGATTACAGGATCAGATACAAACACAGCACTGGGACGGAAATTACAGGATCAGATAGAAACACAGCACTGGGACGGAGATTACAAGCTCGGATATATACACAGCACAGGGACGGAGATTACAGGATCCGAGAAAAACACAGCACCGGGACGGAAATTACAGGATCGGATATAAACACAGCACCGGGACAGAGAGTACAGGCTCGGATATAAACACAGCGCAGGTACGGAGATTACAGGATCCGATATAAACACAGCACTGGCAGGAGATTACATGATCAGATATAAACACAGCACAGGGACGGTGATTACAGGATCAGATATAAACACAGCACCAGGACGGAGATTACAGGCTCGGATATAAACACAGCAAAGGGACGGAGATTACAGGATCAGATATAAACACAGCACCAGGACGGAGATTACAGGCTCGGATATAAACACAGCACAGGGACGGAGATTACAGGATCAAATATAAACACAGCAGTGGGACGGAGATTACAGGATCAGATATAAACAGCACTGGGACGGAGATTACAGGATCAGATACAAACACAGCACTGGGACAGAGATTACAGGATCGGATATATACACAGCACAGGGACGGAGATTACAGGATCCGATATGAACACATAACTGGGACGGAAATTACAGGATCGGATATAAACACAGCACTGGCAGGAGATTACAGGATCAGATATAAACACAGCACAGGGACGGAGATTACAGGCTCGGATATAAACACAGCAAAGGGACGGAGATTACAGGATCAGATATAAACACAGCACTCGGACGGAGATTACAGGCTCGGATATAAACACAGCAAAGGGACGGAGATTACAGGATCAGATATAAACACAGCACTGGGACAGAGATTGCAGGATCAGATATAAACACAGCACTGGGACGGAGATTACAGGATCAGATATAAACACAGCACTGGGACGGAGATTACAGGATCAGATATGAACACAGCACTGGGACGGAGATTATAGGATCAGATATCAACACAGCACTGGGACGGAGATTACAGGATCAGATACAAACACAGCACTGGGACGGAGATTACAGGATCAGATACAAACACAGCACTGGGACAGAGATTACAGGCTCGGATATAAACACAGCACTGGGACGGAGATTACAGGATCAGATATAAACACAGCACTGGGACGGAGATTACAGGCTCGGATATAAACACAGCACTGGGACGGAGATTACAGGATCCGATATAAACACAGCACTGGGACGGAGATTACAGGATCCGATATAAACACAGCACTGGCAGGAGATTACAGGATCGGATATAAACACAGCACTGGGACGGAGATCACAGGATCAGATATAAACACAGCACTGGCAGGAGATTACAGGTTCGGATATAAACACAGCACAGGGACGGAGATTACAGGATCAGATATAAACACAGCACTGGGACGGAGATTACAGGCTCGGATATAAACACAGCACTGGGACGGAGATTACAGGATCAGATATAAACACAGCACTGGGACGGAGATTACAGGATACGATATAAACACAGCACTGGCAGGAGATTACAGGATCGGATATAAACACAGCACTGGGACGGAGATTACAGGATCAGATATAAACACAGCACTGGGACGGAGATTACAGGATCAGATATAAACACAGCACTGGGACGGAGATTACAGGCTCGGATACAAACACAGCACTGGGACGGAGTTTACAGGATCAGATATAAACACAGCACTGGGACGGAGATTACAGGATCAGATATAAACACAGCACTGGGACGGAGATTACAGGATCAGAAATAAACACAGCACTGGGACGGAGATTACAGGATCAGATATAAACACAGCACTGGGACGGAGATTACAGGATCAGATATAAACACAGCACTGGGACGGAGATTACAGGCTCGGATATAAACACAGCACTGGCAGGAGATTACAGGATCGGATAGAAACACAGCACTGGGACGGGGATTACAGAATCGGATATAAACACAGCACCGGGACAGAGATTACAGGATCAGATATAAACACAGCACAGGGACGGAGATTACAAGATCCGATATGGACACAGCACTGGCAGGAGATTACAGGATCGGATATAAACACAGCACTGGGACGGGGATTACAGGATCGGATATAAACACAGCACTGGGACAGAGATTACAGGCTCGGATGTAAACACAGCACTGGGACGGAGATTACAGGCTCGGATATAAACACAGCAAAGGGACGGAGATTACAGGCTCGGATATAAACACAGCACTGGCAGGAGATTACAGGATCAGATATAAACACAGCACTGGGACAGAGATCACAGAATCAGATATAAACACAGCACTGGCAGGAGATTACAGGATCGGATATAAACACAGCACTGGGCAGGAGATTACAGGATCAGATATAAACACAGCACTGGGACAGAGATTACAGGCTCGGATATAAACACAGCACAGGGACGGAGATTACAGGATCAAATATAAACACAGCACTGGGACGGAGATTACAGGATCAGATATAAACAGCACTGGGACGGAGATTACAGGATCAGATACAAACACAGCACTGGGACAGAGATTACAGGCTCGGATATAAACACAGCACTGGGACGCAGATTACAGGATCAGATGTAAACACAGCACTGGGACGGAGATTACAGGCTCAGATATAAACACAGCACTGGGACGGAGATCACAGGATCAGATATAAACACAGCACTGGCAGGAGATTACAGGTACGGATATAAACACAGCACAGGGACGGAGATTACAGGATCAGATATAAACACAGCACTGGGACGGAGATTACAGGCTCGGATATAAACACAGCACTGGGATGGAGATTGCAGGATCAGATATAAACACAGCACTGGGACGGAGATTACAGGATCAGATATAAACACAGCACAGGGACGGAGATTACAGGATACGATATAAACACAGCACTGGCAGGAGATTACAGGATCGGATATAAACACAGCACTGGGACGGAGATTACAGGATCAGATATAAACACAGCACTGGGACGGAGATTAAAGGCTCGGATACAAACACAGCACTGGGACGGAGATTACAGGATCAGATATAAACACAGCACTGGGACAGAGATTACAGGATCAGATATGAACACAGCACTGGGACGGAGATTACAGGATCAGATAAAAACACAGCACTGGGACGGAGATTACAGGATCAGATATAAACACAGCACTGGGACGGAGATTACAGGATCAGATATAAACACAGCACTGGGACGTAGATTACAGGCTCGGATATAAACACAGCACTGGGACGGAGATTACAGGCTCGGATATAAACACAGCAAAGGGACGGAGATTACAGGATACGATATAAACACAGCACTGGCAGGAGATTACAGGATCGGATATAAACACAGCACTGGGACGGAGATTACAGGATCCGATATAAACACAGCACTGGCAGGAGATTACAGGATCGGATATAAACACAGCACTGGCAGGAGATTACAGGATCCGATATGAACACAGCACTGGGACGGAGATTACAGGATCAGATATAAACACAGCACTGGGACGGAGATTACAGGATCAGATATAAACACAGCACTGGGACGGAGATTACAGGATCGGATATAAACACAGCACTGGCAGGAGATTACATGATCAGCTATAAACACAGCACTGGGACAGAGATTACAGGCTCGGATATAAACACAGCACTGGGACGCAGATTACAGGATCAGATATAAACACAGCACTGGGACGGAGATTACAGGCTCGGATATAAACACAGCACTGGAACGGAGATTACAGGATCCGATATAAACACAGCACTGGCAGGAGATTACAGGATCCGATATGAACACAGCACTGGCAGGAGATTACAGGATCGGATATAAACACAGCACTGGGACGGAGATCACAGGATCAGATATAAACACAGCACTGGCAGGAGATTACAGGTTCGGATATAAACACAGCACAGGGACGGAGATTACAGGATCAGATATAAATCCAGCACTGGGACGGAGATTACAGGATCAGATATAAACACAGCACAGGGACGGAGATTACAGGATCAGATATAAATACAGCACTGGGACGGAGATTACAGGATCAGATATAAATACAGCACTGGGACGGAGATTACAGGATACGATATAAACACAGCACTGGCAGGAGATTACAGGATCGGATATAAACACAGCACTGGGACGGAGATTACAGGATCAGATATAAACACAGCACTGGGACGGAGATTACAGGCTCGGATACAAACACAGCACTGGGACGGAGATTACAGGATCAGATATAAACACAGCACTGGGACGGAGATTACAGGATCAGATATAAACACAGCACTGGGACGGAGATTACAGGATCAGATATAAACACAGCACTGGGACGGAGATTACAGGATCAGATATAAACACAGCACTGGGACGGAGATTACAGGATCAGATATAAACACAGCACTGGGACGGAGATTACAGGATCAGATATAAACACAGCACTGGGACGGAGATTACAGGATCAGATACAAACACAGCACTGGGACGGAGATTACAGGATCAGATACAAACACAGCACTGGGACAGAGATTACAGGCTCGGATATAAACACAGCACTGGGACGCAGATTACAGGCTCGGATATAAACACAGCACTGGGACGGAGATTACAGGATCAGATATAAACACAGCACTGGGACGGAGATTACAGGCTCGGATATAAACACAGCACTGGGACGGAGATTACAGGATCCGATATAAACACAGCACTGGGACGGAGATTACAGGATCCGATATAAACACAGCACTGGCAGGAGATTACAGGATCGGATATAAACACAGCACTGGGACGGAGATCACAGGATCAGATATAAACACAGCACTGGCAGGAGATTACAGGTTCGGATATAAACACAGCACAGGGACGGAGATTACAGGATCAGATATAAACACAGCACTGGGACGGAGATTACAGGCTCGGATATAAACACAGCACTGGGACGGAGATTACAGGATCAGATATAAACACAGCACTGGGACGGAGATTACAGGATACGATATAAACACAGCACTGGCAGGAGATTACAGGATCGGATATAAACACAGCACTGGGACGGAGATTACAGGATCAGATATAAACACAGCACTGGGACGGAGATTACAGGATCAGATATAAACACAGCACTGGGACGGAGATTACAGGCTCGGATACAAACACAGCACTGGGACGGAGTTTACAGGATCAGATATAAACACAGCACTGGGACGGAGATTACAGGATCAGATATAAACACAGCACTGGGACGGAGATTACAGGATCAGAAATAAACACAGCACTGGGACGGAGATTACAGGATCAGATATAAACACAGCACTGGGACGGAGATTACAGGATCAGATATAAACACAGCACTGGGACGGAGATTACAGGCTCGGATATAAACACAGCACTGGGACGGAGATTACAGGCTCGGATATAAACACAGCAAAGGGGCGGAGATCACAGGATCAGATATAAACACAGCACCGGGACAGAGAGTACAGGCTCGGATATAAACACAGCGCAGGTACGGAGATTACAGGATCCGATATAAACACAGCACTGGCAGGAGATTACAGGATCGGATAGAAACACAGCACTGGGACGGGGATTACAGAATCGGATATAAACACAGCACCGGGACAGAGATTACAGGATCAGATATAAACACAGCACAGGGACGGAGATTACAAGATCCGATATGGACACAGCACTGGCAGGAGATTACAGGATCGGATATAAACACAGCACTGGGACGGGGATTACAGGATCGGATATAAACACAGCACTGGGACAGAGATTACAGGCTCGGATGTAAACACAGCACTGGGACGGAGATTACAGGCTCGGATATAAACACAGCAAAGGGACGGAGATTACAGGCTCGGATATAAACACAGCACTGGCAGGAGATTACAGGATCAGATATAAACACAGCACTGGGACAGAGATCACAGAATCAGATATAAACACAGCACTGGCAGGAGATTACAGGATCGGATATAAACACAGCACTGGGCAGGAGATTACAGGATCAGATATAAACACAGCACTGGGACAGAGATTACAGGCTCGGATATAAACACAGCACAGGGACGGAGATTACAGGATCAAATATAAACACAGCACTGGGACGGAGATTACAGGATCAGATATAAACAGCACTGGGACGGAGATTACAGGATCAGATATAAACACAGCACTGGGACGGAGATTACAGGATCAGATACAAACACAGCACTGGGACAGAGATTACAGGCTCGGATATAAACACAGCACTGGGACGCAGATTACAGGATCAGATGTAAACACAGCACTGGGACGGAGATTACAGGCTCGGATATAAACACAGCACTGGGACGGAGATCACAGGATCAGATATAAACACAGCACTGGCAGGAGATTACAGGTACGGATATAAACACAGCACAGGGACGGAGATTACAGGATCAGATATAAACACAGCACTGGGACGGAGATTACAGGCTCGGATATAAACACAGCACTGGGATGGAGATTGCAGGATCAGATATAAACACAGCACTGGGACGGAGATTACAGGATCAGATATAAACACAGCACAGGGACGGAGATTACAGGATACGATATAAACACAGCACTGGCAGGAGATTACAGGATCGGATATAAACACAGCACTGGGACGGAGATTACAGGATCAGATATAAACACAGCACTGGGACGGAGATTAAAGGCTCGGATACAAACACAGCACTGGGACGGAGATTACAGGATCAGATATAAACACAGCACTGGGACAGAGATTACAGGATCAGATATGAACACAGCACTGGGACGGAGATTACAGGATCAGATAAAAACACAGCACTGGGACGGAGATTACAGGATCAGATATAAACACAGCACTGGGACGGAGATTACAGGATCAGATATAAACACAGCACTGGGACGTAGATTACAGGCTCGGATATAAACACAGCACTGGGACGGAGATTACAGGCTCGGATATAAACACAGCAAAGGGACGGAGATTACAGGATACGATATAAACACAGCACTGGCAGGAGATTACAGGATCGGATATAAACACAGCACTGGGACGGAGATTACAGGATCCGATATAAACACAGCACTGGCAGGAGATTACAGGATCGGATATAAACACAGCACTGGCAGGAGATTACAGGATCCGATATGAACACAGCACTGGGACGGAGATTACAGGATCAGATATAAACACAGCACTGGGACGGAGATTACAGGATCAGATATAAACACAGCACTGGGACGGAGATTACAGGATCGGATATAAACACAGCACTGGCAGGAGATTACATGATCAGCTATAAACACAGCACTGGGACAGAGATTACAGGCTCGGATATAAACACAGCACTGGGACGCAGATTACAGGATCAGATATAAACACAGCACTGGGACGGAGATTACAGGCTCGGATATAAACACAGCACTGGAACGGAGATTACAGGATCCGATATAAACACAGCACTGGCAGGAGATTACAGGATCCGATATGAACACAGCACTGGCAGGAGATTACAGGATCGGATATAAACACAGCACTGGGACGGAGATCACAGGATCAGATATAAACACAGCACTGGCAGGAGATTACAGGTTCGGATATAAACACAGCACAGGGACGGAGATTACAGGATCAGATATAAATCCAGCACTGGGACGGAGATTACAGGATCAGATATAAACACAGCACAGGGACGGAGATTACAGGATCAGATATAAATACAGCACTGGGACGGAGATTACAGGATCAGATATAAATACAGCACTGGGACGGAGATTACAGGATACGATATAAACACAGCACTGGCAGGAGATTACAGGATCGGATATAAACACAGCACTGGGACGGAGATTACAGGATCAGATATAAACACAGCACTGGGACGGAGATTACAGGCTCGGATACAAACACAGCACTGGGACGGAGATTACAGGATCAGATATAAACACAGCACTGGGACGGAGATTACAGGATCAGATATAAACACAGCACTGGGACGGAGATTACAGGATCAGATATAAACACAGCACTGGGACGGAGATTACAGGATCAGATATAAACACAGCACTGGGACGGAGATTACAGGATCAGATATAAACACAGCACTGGGACGGAGATTACAGGATCAGATATAAACACAGCACTGGGACGGAGATTACAGGATCAGATACAAACACAGCACTGGGACGGAGATTACAGGATCAGATACAAACACAGCACTGGGACAGAGATTACAGGCTCGGATATAAACACAGCACTGGGACGCAGATTACAGGCTCGGATATAAACACAGCACTGGGACGGAGATTACAGGATCCGATATAAACACAGCACTGGGACGGAGATCACAGGATCAGATATAAACACAGCACTGGCAGGAGATTACAGGTTCGGATATTAACACAGCACAGGGACGGAGATTACAGGATACGATATAAACACAGCACTGGCAGGAGATTACAGGATCGGATATAAACACAGCACTGGGACGGAGATTACAGGATCAGATATAAACACAGCACTGGGACGGAGATTACAGGCTCGGATATAAACACAGCACTGGGATGGAGATTGCAGGATCAGATATAAACACAGCACTGGGACGGAGATTACAGGATCAGATATAAACACAGCACAGGGACGGAGATTACAGGATACGATATAAACACAGCACTGGCAGGAGATTACAGGATCGGATATAAACACAGCACTGGGACGGAGATTACAGGATCAGATATAAACACAGCACTGGGACGGAGATTAAAGGCTCGGATACAAACACAGCACTGGGACGGAGATTACAGGATCAGATATAAACACAGCACTGGGACAGAGATTACAGGATCAGATATGAACACAGCACTGGGACGGAGATTACAGGATCAGATAAAAACACAGCACTGGGACGGAGATTACAGGATCAGATATAAACACAGCACTGGGACGGAGATTACAGGATCAGATATAAACACAGCACTGGGACGTAGATTACAGGCTCGGATATAAACACAGCACTGGGACGGAGATTACAGGCTCGGATATAAACACAGCAAAGGGACGGAGATTACAGGATACGATATAAACACAGCACTGGCAGGAGATTACAGGATCGGATATAAACACAGCACTGGGACGGAGATTACAGGATCCGATATAAACACAGCACTGGCAGGAGATTACAGGATCGGATATAAACACAGCACTGGCAGGAGATTACAGGATCCGATATGAACACAGCACTGGGACGGAGATTACAGGATCAGATATAAACACAGCACTGGGACGGAGATTACAGGATCAGATATAAACACAGCACTGGGACGGAGATTACAGGATCGGATATAAACACAGCACTGGCAGGAGATTACATGATCAGCTATAAACACAGCACTGGGACAGAGATTACAGGCTCGGATATAAACACAGCACTGGGACGCAGATTACAGGATCAGATATAAACACAGCACTGGGACGGAGATTACAGGCTCGGATATAAACACAGCACTGGAACGGAGATTACAGGATCCGATATAAACACAGCACTGGCAGGAGATTACAGGATCCGATATGAACACAGCACTGGCAGGAGATTACAGGATCGGATATAAACACAGCACTGGGACGGAGATCACAGGATCAGATATAAACACAGCACTGGCAGGAGATTACAGGTTCGGATATAAACACAGCACAGGGACGGAGATTACAGGATCAGATATAAATCCAGCACTGGGACGGAGATTACAGGATCAGATATAAACACAGCACAGGGACGGAGATTACAGGATCAGATATAAATACAGCACTGGGACGGAGATTACAGGATCAGATATAAATACAGCACTGGGACGGAGATTACAGGATACGATATAAACACAGCACTGGCAGGAGATTACAGGATCGGATATAAACACAGCACTGGGACGGAGATTACAGGATCAGATATAAACACAGCACTGGGACGGAGATTACAGGCTCGGATACAAACACAGCACTGGGACGGAGATTACAGGATCAGATATAAACACAGCACTGGGACGGAGATTACAGGATCAGATATAAACACAGCACTGGGACGGAGATTACAGGATCAGATATAAACACAGCACTGGGACGGAGATTACAGGATCAGATATAAACACAGCACTGGGACGGAGATTACAGGATCAGATATAAACACAGCACTGGGACGGAGATTACAGGATCAGATATAAACACAGCACTGGGACGGAGATTACAGGATCAGATACAAACACAGCACTGGGACGGAGATTACAGGATCAGATACAAACACAGCACTGGGACAGAGATTACAGGCTCGGATATAAACACAGCACTGGGACGCAGATTACAGGCTCGGATATAAACACAGCACTGGGACGGAGATTACAGGATCCGATATAAACACAGCACTGGCAGGAGATTACAGAATCGGATATAAACACAGCACTGGGACGGAGATCACAGGATCAGATATAAACACAGCACTGGCAGGAGATTACAGGTTCGGATATTAACACAGCACAGGGACGGAGATTACAGGATACGATATAAACACAGCACTGGCAGGAGATTACAGGATCGGATATAAACACAGCACTGGGACGGAGATTACAGTATCGGATATAAACACAGCACTGGGACGGAGATTACAGGATCAGATATAAACACAGCACTGGGACGGAGATTACAGGCTCGGATATAAACATAGCACCGGGACGGATATTACAGGATCCGATATAAACACAGTACTGGCAAGCGATTACATGATCAGATATAAACACAGCACTGGGACGGAGATTACAGGATCAGATATAAACACAGCACTGGGCAGGAGATTACAGGATCAGATATAAACACAGCACTGGGACGGAGATTACAGGATCAGATATAAACACAGCTCTGGGATGGAGATTACAGGATCAGATATAAACACAGCACTGGGCAGGAGATTACAGGATCAGATATAAACACAGCACTGGGACGGAGATTACAGGATCAGATATAAACACAGCACTGGGACGGAGATTACAGGATCAGACATAAACACAGCACTGGGACGGAGATTACAGGATCAGATATAAACACAGCTCTGGGATGGAGATTACAGGATCGGATATAAACACAGCACTGGGACGGAGATTACAGGGTCGGATATAAACACAGCAGTGGGATGGAGATTACAGGATCAGATATAAACACAGCAGTGGGATGGAGATTACAGGATCCGATATAAACACAGCACTGGGCCGGAGATTACAGGATCAGATATAAACAGCACAGGGCCGGAGATTACAGCATCGGATATAAACACAGCACAGGCCTGGAGATTACAGGATCGGATATAAACACAGCACAGGCCTGGAGATTACAGGATCAGATATAAACACAGCAGAGGGACAGAGATTACAGGATCCGATATATACACAGCACTGGGCCGGAGGTTCCAGCATCAGATATAAACACAGCACTGGGACGGAGATTACAGCATCAGATATGAACACAGCACTGGGACAGAGATTACAGGATCCGATGTAAACACAGCACCGGGACGGAGGTTACAGCATCAGATATAAACACAGCACTGGGACGGAGATTACAGCATCAGATATAAACACAGCACTGGGACGGAGATTACAGGATCAGATATAAACTGCAATGTTCATTATCCAACACTGAAAGGCTTTACCTGATCAGCATGTTGCGTAAAAGGGAAAAGTCACAGTGTTCTCCATTTTCAACTGGATTAGAATGAGAGAAAAACACGAGTTAACAATCTCAGCTGTCACAAAGCATCGTCTCTCTAAAAACTGATGCACACAGCCAAGACTGGTTAGTAATTTATTCGCTGAGAAATCTGACACTTAAAGGCAGGAATGAGGTGAGGTTATTAAAAACCTCGTAGTGGAAGTAATGCTGACATACAGGTGTCTGGTTATTATGCATCTTCTATGAGTTGTAACAGCGATGGGTTCGGCTATGATTTATAATGATGGAATCCAACACTGATATACATAGTATTGTTATTAAGTATCATTGAAGGATCTAACACTGATATACAGAAACCAGTTATTAAGTATCATTAAAAGGATGCAACTCTAATATACAGGGCTTTGGTTATTCAGGGAATGTGACACTGCGAATACAGGGCTCTGGCTATTCAGCATCTATATGTGAAGCTGATATAAATACTTAACCACCAGACCCCTGCATATTAATGTTACAATCCCATCTTGAGACATGATAACTAGACCACTGTATCAGAGATGTAATACTGATATGCAGTGGCCTGGTTAGTAAGTTTCTATAGTAGCTGCAACACGGATGTTCCTGCTCCTAGCAGTCTCCTCTCCACCAGAGATGTCCATTCCCCCACCAGGACCGTCTGAGGGCTCTCCATTTCTTCCTTGAATAGAGGTCCAGCCAGTCCCCATCCACCATCACCCTCCTACTGGCTGAACTTGTTCTCACATTGAACAATGTCTTAGCTTGCACTTCCTCCAAATAAAAGGTGTTATGTTACCCACATAGTTCCTAGCTATGCCTCTTTGTGGGATATGTGCAACATTCCTTGCTCCAGTCCTGCTCAGGCCCTCTCCCTCACCTCTTTTTCCAGTACACGAATGACTGTATTGGTGCCATTTCCTGCTTCTCATCCTGAATTGGAAAATTTCATCAACTTTGCTTACAATTTCCACCCTTCTCTCACCGTCACATGGTCCACCTCCGACTCTTCCCTTCCTCAACTTCTCAATCTCCATTTCTGGTCATAGGCAATCAACCAATATCCACTATAAGCCCATTGCCTCTCACAGCTACCTTGATTACAATTCCTCACACCCTGCTTCCTGTAAGGACTTGATTCCATTCACCCAGTTTCTCTGTCTCCGTCACATCTGTTCTGATAATACAACCTTCCATACCAGCGCTGCTATGTCTTCCTTTTCCATCAATCAAGCATTCCACTTCACCATGGCTGACAGCCCTCTGTGATTGTGATTCTACCACATCCACTCCATTTCCCACACTCATACTCTCACCCCTTCCCCTCCCTCTCAGAATGACAGGGTTCCCCTTGCCCTCACCTTCCACCTATCAGTTTTCATATTCAACGGTTCATCTCTGCTATTTCTACCATCTCCAGTGTGATACAACCACCAAACACGTCTCCTCCCCTCTAGCATTCCAAAGGGACCGTTCTCTCCGCGATACCCTGGTCCACTCCTCAGTTACCCCCAACACCCCAGCCCCTTCCCATGCAAGCACAGGAAATGCAACATCTGCCCTTTTACCTCCTCCCTTCTCACCATCCAAGGCCCCAAACACTCCTTCCAGATGACAGTGATTTATCTGTACTTTTCATTTTAGTATACAGTATTATCTGCTCACAGTGTGGTCTCGTCTAAACACAGACTGGGCGTCTGCTTTGTGGAACATCTCCATTCAGTCTGCAAGCGTAACCCCAAGCTTCGAGTCGCCTGTCATTTTAATTCTCTGCTCCACTCCTATTCTGAGCTCTCTGTCCTCAGCCTCCTATACTGTCCCTTGAAGCTCAACATAAGCTCGAGGAACAGTCTCTCAACTTTCGATTCGGCACTTTACAGCCTTCCAGACTCAACATTGCGTTCCACAATTTCAGATCATAATCAGTTGTTGGTAATGATTCTGCTTTGCCCATTTTCACTTCCTCTAGACCTATCTTTTGATTTGTCTCTCACTGCCATCTCCTGTTGCCTTGCATGATCATCTCTTTTGTCGTTTAATTTCTCCTGCCTTCCACAAACCCTCCATTTTGTTCTCCCTCCCCCACCCCTTTTCCTGCCAATATACTGATTTAAATCCTGTTACATCTGTAACATATTCCAGTTCTGATGAAAGGTCATCGACCTGAAACGTCAACTCTGTTTTTCTCTCTCCACAGACGCTGCCTGACTTGCTGACTATTTCCAGCATCTTCTGTTTTTATTCCAGATTTCCAGCATCTGCAGTTGTCTTTTGGTGCTGATATACAGGGGTCTGTCTATTAGGTGTCATTAAGGAATGTAACACTGATATACAAGTATGATCCAGACAACTAATCCTGTGGTTCCACAATCTGTATTTGCATTTCCTGTTCTGGGACCTTAAGCACAATTAGGGAAGGCCAATAAATGCTGCCATGGCCACATCCCCAAAACGAAAAAAAAAGTGCACTTTTAGAATACCTTTGTAGACTAACATCCCTTGGCACTTCATCGGAGCATTATCAAACAAAATTTGACACCGATCCATGTCAGGAGATATTAAGGCATCTTTTTAAAGGAGGAGAGAGCAGTTGACAGGTGGAGAGATTTGGAGAGGGAATTCCAGAGTTTAGGGACGAGGCAGTTGAAGACATGGCCACCAATCATGGAGCAAATAAAATTGGGCCAGAATTAGAGGAGCTCAAGGAAGGTTGTAGGACAGGAGGAGATTAAAGATAAAGAAGGTTGTAGGACAGGAGGAGATTAAAGATAAAGAAGGTTGTAGGACAGGAGGAGATTAAAGATAAAGAAGGTTGTAGGACAGGAGGAGATTAAAGATAAAGAAGGTTGTAGGACAGGAGGAGATTAAAGATAAAGAAGGTTGTAGGACAGGAGGAGATTAAAGATAAAGAAGGTTGTAGGACAGGAGGAGATTAAAGATAAAGAAGGTTGTAGGACAGGAGGAGATTAAAGATAAAGAAGGTTGTAGGACAGGAGGAGATTAAAGATAAAGAAGGTTGTAGGACAGGAGGAGATTAAAGATAAAGAAGGTTGTAGGACAGGAGGAGATTAAAGATAAAGAAGGTTGTAGGACAGGAGGAGATTAAAGATAAAGAAGGTTGTAGGACAGGAGGAGATTAAAGATAAAGACGAGGCCACAGAGGGATTTGAAAACAAGGATGAAAATTTTAAAATTGATGAGTTGCTGGTAGAAAATTGGTGTTGCCAGACAGGAAGCCAATGTAGATCAGTGAGCACAGGGGGTGATGGGAGAATGAGTTAGGATACAGGAAGCAGAGCTTTGGATGAGTTGGAAGATGGGTGGCTGACCAGGAGAGTCATGGATGAGGGTTTCAGCAGCAGATGAGCTGAGGTGGGGTGGGGAATCGGGCGACACTGTGGAGGTGGAAGCTGGTGGTCTAACTGATGCTGCAGATATGTGGTTAGAAGCTCATCTCAGGGTCAAGTGGGATGCTGAGGTTGCAAAATATCTTGTTCAGCCTCAGACAACGATCAGGGTGTGGGATGGAGTTGCTGGCTAGGGATCAGAGGTTGTGACAGGGACTGAAGACAATGGCTTCAGTCTTGCTGATATTTCATTGTAGGAAATCTCTGCTTATTCAAGTCTGAAATATAGTGAAGGGGTCAAAAGAGATAGTGGTTAAATAAAACTGGGTGTCGTCAATGTACATGGGGAACTTGATTTGTTTTGGATGTGTTGCCAAGGGCAGCACGTAGATGAGAAATAGGAGGGGCCCAAGGATAGATCCTTGGGGAACACCAGAGGTAATGGTGCGGGAGCAGGAAGAGAAGCCATTGCAGGTGATTCCCCGGCTATGATTCGAGAGATAAGAATGGAACCAGGCAGGAGCAGTCCCACTCAGCTGGACAATGGAGCTGAGATGTTGGAGGAGGATGGTGTGGTCAACTGTGTGAAAAGCTGCAGACAGATCAAGAAGGACAAGGAGGGATAGTTTACCACAGTCACAGTCACATAGGATGTCACTTTTGAGTTTGATGAGGGCTGCTTCAGTCCTCTGACAGAGGCAGAAACCTGACGAACGTTTAATCATGGGATTGCAGCAAAAATGCGAGGGGTTCTAGGAGGTGAAAACACGTTCAAGGACTTGAGAGGGGAAGGGGAGATTGGAGATGAAGGCATTGTTTTCAAGGAGAGGGTGGATTTTTTTTTAATGAGAAGGGTAGTGACTTGAAGGGGAGTGGGATTATACCTGTGTGTAGGGAACGGTTAACAATATCAGCTAACATCAAGACCCAGAGGGGAAGTTGGGTGGTTAACAGTACAGTGGGAACAGCTTTGAGGCAGAAGGAGGTGGGTGTCATGGACAAGATGAGCTCGGAGAGAGAATGAGAGCAGATTGGAGAGGAACTGGAGAAAGATGCAAGTTCAAGGCCAGGCCAGAGGGGATCTTTAGAGTAAATTTGGCCAAGTGAGCTAGGGGAAGGGAGGGAGAGAAACACAGACTTTCATTTCTATAGTGTCTTTTATGACCTCAGAATAACCCTAAGCGCTTAACAGCTAATGAAGTACTTCTGGAGTGTAGCCACGTTGTCATCAAGGAAATGTAGCAGCAGATTTGCACACAGCAGAGGCAGCTGACTGGATGGTCTCAATCTTAGTGAGAAAGAAGTCCATGAGCTCCTCGCACTTGCTGTAGGTGAACGTGGAGGAGAAGGAGGAGAGGCATTAAAGACAATCTGAAGTGAAGGAGAGAAGTCAGGGGTTATCTCTGCATTCCAGGTTGATCCTGTAATAGCGAGCAGCTTTGGCAGAAAAGAGAAGGACCTGATAGTGCTTTACGTGGTCCAGCCAGATCTGGACCAGTTGTCTGCCCTATCCGTTCAAGTCTACGTCCCTTGGACTTAAGGGAACAGAGATGGGGGCCGTACGAGGGCAGGCGGTCAGGGTGAGAAGTAATGTTTTAATGGGGACGAGGCATCAAAGGTGGAGATGAAGATGTCATACAACAGATCAGTAACTGCAGAAATGTCGTAATGAACAGAGGACCAAAGGAAAAACAGTTGGGAATTTGAAAGTGCAGCTGCAAGTGACTTGGGGAGATTTTGTTTCAGGGCAGGCAGTTAGGGTTGGGAGGGGGGGGAACGGGATGTGGGTGGAGAGCAAGACAAGGAAATGATCAGAGAGGGCCTTATCTGTGATTGACACGATGGGAGTAGTTGAGATAGCAAGGTCAAAGGGGTGGACGTGAATATGTTGAGTTTAAAGGGAGGGAGAGATTAAGGGAGGAGAGGAGGGCAGTAAACTCTGAGGAGAGAGCACATAATGAATTGAGATGGAGGTTAAATCACCAAGGATCACAGGTCACTGGTTGCAGAGGCAGATGGAGGGAATCTCTGACATTTGAGGCATGGTAATTGGGCAGGCAGTAGATAACCAGGATTTTAAATGAGGTGAGAGGGGTGCAACAAGGTGAGATGCTCAAAAGAGAAAGTGCAGAGGAGTAGGGGGGCAGATCAAGGCGTGATAAGTGTCATGCCGCCACAGAAATGGTTGGGGCGAGGCAAGTAATGAAACTCCGGCCCGCAGAGGGGCTAACGGACCGGAGGCCCCGCCCGCAGTGGGGGGGGGGGGTTTGAAGGCCGCTGGCCCCGCCCGCAGTGGGGGGGGGGGGTTAACGGCCGCAGGCCCCGCCCGCAGTGGGGGGGGTTAACGGCCGCAGGCCCCGCCCGCAGTGGGGGGGGGTTAACGGCCGCAGGCCCCGCCCAGAGTGGGGGGGGGTTAACGGCCGCTGGCCCCGCCCGTGGGGGCCCACAGTCGCAGGTCCCGCCCGCGGAGTGTAGGGCCAGAGGCCCTGCCCACAGTGGGTACGTTCCTGGTTGGTTCCTGGAGAGATTCTTGGACAGAAGGATATGAAAAGCTTGAACGCGAAACCTGAAATAAACAGTAGTTTTACCTTCCGCCACTCCCCACGGATATTGACGACCTCGGACCTTTTTCCCACTGACCTCAAAGACAAGGGTACTTCCAACAACTGCCAATGGTACATGATCCTGGAGAAAGAAATGATCATTAACCTCTATCTTCAACAACAGACTCCACACTCACTGTAGGTCAAAGTAAAAACCAAGAAAAGCAAGTGATGCCCAGACTGTGTCCAGCTGTGGTCAGACCCACCTTCAGCACTGTGTCCAGCTGTGGTCAGACCCACCTTCAGCACTGTGTCCAGCTGTGGTCAGACCCACCTTCAGCACTGTGTCCAGCTGTGGTCAGACCCACCTTCAGCACTGTGTCCAACCGTGGTCAGACCCACCTTCAGCACTGTGTCCAGCTGTGGTCAGACCCACCTTCAGCACTGTGTCCAGCTGTGGTCAGACCCACCTTCAGCACTGTGTCCAGCTGTGGTCAGACCCACCTTCAGCACTGTGTCCAGCTGTGGTCAGACCCACCTTCAGCACTGTGTCCAGCTGTGGTCAGACCCACCTTCAGCACTGTGTCCAACCGTGGTCAGACCCACCTTCAGCACTGTGTCCAGCTGTGGTCAGACCCACCTTCAGCACTGTGTCCAGCTGTGGTCAGACCCACCTTCAACACTGTGTCTCAGTGAGATTTATGATTTAATCAGAGTGTTGTATGGAGTGACAGTCTCAGTGAGGTGTGTGGTTTAATCGGAGTGCTGTATGGAGTGACAGGCTCAGTGATAATAAAAACAAAAAATGCTGGAAATACTCAGCAGGTCTGGCAGCATCTGTGGAGAGAGAGCAGAGTCAACGTTTCAGGTCAGTGACCTTTCATCAGAACTGGTAATGGTTAGAAATGTAATAGGTTTTAAGCAAATAAAGCAGGGGTGGGGAAAAGATAACAAAAGGAAAGGTGTTGATAGGACAGAGGGTCACTGAGAATAACTAACTGGAAGGTCATGGAGCAAAGGCAAAGGGTATGTTAATGGTGTGGTGAAAGTCAAAGCGTTAGTGCAGAGAGGGTATTAAATGACAGAATAATGAACAGCCCTGGCCAAAAGCACAAACTTGAAAAAAAGAGTGGGCAGGCACGTTAAAAAAATGATGAAACAAACTACAATAAAATAATAAAAAATAACTAAAAATAAAAATAAAAAGGGGGCACCATCATGCTCTGAAATTATTGAACTCAATGTTCAGTCCAGTAGGCGGTAAATGAGATGCTGTTCCTCGAGCTTGCGCTGATGTTCACTGGAACACTTCAGCAATCCCAGGACAGAGATGTGGGCATGAGAGCAGAGGGGAGTGTAGAAATGGCAAGTGACAAGAAGCTCAGGATCATATTTTCGGACTGAGTGAAGGTGTTCCGCAAAGCGGTCACCCAGTCTGCGTTTGGTCTCCCCAATGTAGAGACGACCACATTGTGAATAGCGAATACAGTATACTACATTGAAAGTAAAAGTAAATCGCTGCTTCACCTGAAAGGAGTATTTGGAGCCTTGGATAGTGAAGAGAGAGGAGGTAAAAGGGCAGGTATTACACCTTCTGTGATCGCATGGGAAGGCGCCATGGGAAAGGGATGTGCTGTCGGGGTAATGGAGGAGTGGACCAGGGTGTCGCGGAGGGAATGATCCCTTAGGAATGCTGACAGGGGAGGGGAGGGGAAGATGTGTTTGGTAGTGGCATCATGCTGGACGTGGCGGAAATGGCGGAGGATGATCCTTTGGATGCGGAGGCTGGTGGGTTGGAAAGTAAGGACAAGGGGAACCCTGTCACAGTTCTGGGAGGGAGGGGAAGGGGTGAGGGTAGAGGTGCGGGATATGGGCCGGACATGTTTGAGGGCCCTGTCAACCACAGTGGGGGGAATCCTCGGTTGAGGAAAAAGGAAGACATATTAGAAGCGCTGTTGATTTCACAGTCTGAGTGAGGTGTGTGGTTTAATCGAACTGCTCTGTAGAATGACACAGTCAGAGTGTGAATTAACTCACTCACAAGCACAGCAGACAAAATAAAATAATTACCTTAAACTTCTTTACCAATTTATTCTCCTCTTCATCTTCACTACCTGGGAATTCATAAATCTTAATCTTCTGCTCCTTGATCTCCTTCATTATCTGTGCAAATAGAACAGTATCTCAATCCCAAGAAATGTCAGAATAATTCCAGAGACTGTCTTCACTCGCAGTATATGCTCCACTCACTGTGCTTTTTGTCTTGCCTTCAAACCTGGAATGTGAGTGTCACTATCAAGGTCAGCATTTGTTGCCCTTAATTCACTAGATTCTGGAAAGGTTCTATCAGATTGGAAAGTAGCAAATATAACCCCTCTATTCAAGAGGACGGGGTAAGGGGGTGGGGGGAGGTTTGGAGACAGAAAACAGGTAACTAAAGGCCAGTTCGCTTGATATCTGTCGTGGGGCGGATGTTAGAATCGATTAAGGAGACTATAGCTGGGCGTTTAGAAAGACTCAAGATAACTGGAAATAGCATGATTTTCTGAAAGGGAAATCATGTTTAACCAATTTATAGGAGTTCTTTGAAGGAGTAACATGCCCTGTGGATAAAGGGGAGCCTGTTGATGTACTGTACTTAGATTTCCAGAAGGCATTTGACAAGGTGCCACATAAAAGGTTATTGCGCAATAAAGTAGGAGTGCATGGTGTCGGGGGTGACATATTAACATGGATAGAAGATTGGCTGGCTGGCTGGCTGGCAGAAAACAGAGTATGCATAAATGGGTCCTTTTCTGATTGGCAGGATGTGACGAGTGGAGTCCTGCAGGGGTTTGTGCTGGGGCCTCAACTTTTTACAATTTACATCAATGACTTAGATGAGGGGATCAATGGCATGGTAGCTAAATTTGCAGTTGGCACAAAGATAGGTAGGAAAATATGTTGTGAGGAGGACATAAGGAGGTTGCAGACCGATAGGTTGAGTGAGTGGGCAACAATCTGGCAGATGGAGTATAATGTGGGAAAATGTGAAATTGTTCACTTTGGCAGGAAGAATAAAAAAGCAGAGTATTACTTAAACGGAGAATGACTGCAGAATTCAGAAGGATCTAGGTGTTCTAGTGCATGAGTCACAAAAAGTTAGTATGCAAGTACAGCAAGTAATAAAGAAGGCTAATAGAATGCTATCTTTTATTAAAAGAGGAATTGAAAATAAAAATAAGGATGTTATGCCTCAGTTATACAGGGCATTGGTGAGACCACATCTTGAATACTGTGTGCAGTTTTGGTCTCCTTATTTAAGGAAGGATGTAAATGCAGTTCAGAGGAGGTTTACTAGATTGATACCTGGAATGAGCGGGTTGTCTTATGAGGAATGGTTGGACAGATTGGGTTTGTTTTCACTGGAGTTTAGAAGACTGAGGGGAGACTTGACTGAAGCATGTAAGATCCTGAACAGTTTTGACAAGGTGGATGTGGAAGGTCTCAAAGCCCTGGAGATACATCACCAGCGGTGCCTCCACAAGATCCTGCAAACTCACTGGCAAGACAGGTGCTCCAATATCAGTGTCCTCTCTCAGGCCAACATCCCCAGTATTGAGACACTAGTCATGGCTAGTCACTTACGTTGGGTGGCCACGTCGCCCGACACAAGACTCCCAAAACAAGCTTTCTACTCTGACCTCTGTCATGGCAAGAGACTACCAGGAGGGCAGAGGAAATGCTACAAGGATGTCCTTAAAGCCTCCCTGAAAAAAAACGTGACATCACCACTGATTCATGGGAATCTCTTGCCTGAAGCCACCCAAAATGGTGAAGAAGAATCCGCGACGGTGCCAGCCAGTTCGAACAATGCCGACAAGCCCGGGCAGCGACCAAGTGCAAACAGTGTAAGGAGCATTCGGAATTGAGCATCCCATTCACTCGCCTCACCAAACACCACTTGCCCCAACTGTGACAGAGTGTGAGGATCCAGAATTGGACTATTCAGTCACCTAAGGACCCACAACCCTGGAGTGGAAGAAAGTCATCCTCTCTCCCGAGGGACTGCCCAAGAGGGGAAAGGATGTTTCCTCTTGTGGGTGAGTCCAGAACTAGGGGGCCACTGTTTCAAAATTAGGGGTCGCTCTTTTAGGACTGAGATGAGGAGAAACTTTTTCTGAGAGTTGTGCAACTTTGGAACTCTGCCTCAGAAGGTGGTGGAGGCGGGGTCACTGAATATTTTTAAGGCTGAGGTAGATAGATTCTGGTTAGGCAAGGGAATCAAAGGTTATCGGGCGTAGATGGGAGTATGCAATTCGAGACACAAACAGATCAGCCATGATCTTATTGACAGGTGGAGCAGGCTCGAGGGCTGAATGGCCAAAGTAGACTGGTGAGGGCGAGGCCAAGTAGGTTCTGCCCTCGTCAGTTCTCTCACCACCTGCCGCAGGCCCAGTCTGGTAAATACATCCTACAGGACCCGGCCAGCTCGGTCAGTAGTGGTACTACCAAGCCACCCAGAGTACATTCTGTGCCCTTGCTGCTCTCAGTGCTTCATCCTAGTGGTGTTCAACATGGAAGAGCACTGATTCATCAGCCAAAGGGGGATGGCAGGTGGTAATAAGCAGAAGGTTTCCTTGTCCATGTTTGACCTGATGCCATGAGACTTCATAGGTTTCAGAGTCAATGTTGAGGACTCCGAGGGCAATTCTCTCCTGACTGTATACCAATGTGCCGCCACCTCTGGTGGGTCTGTCCTGCCGATGGTGATGGAGGAGTCTGGGACATTGGTTGTAAGGTATGATTCAGTGAGTAGGACGATCAGGCTGCTGCTTGACTAGTCTATGGGACAGCTCTCCCAATTTGAGCATATGTCCTCAGGTTAGTGAGGAGTACTTTGCAGGGTTGATTGGGCAGGGTGTGCCATTGTCGATGCCGTCTGGTTTTATTAGTATGCAACTTTTCTGTAGCAGTTTGGGACAACTGAATGGCTTGCTAGGCTATTTCAGACAGCAGTTAAGAGACAAGCACATTGCTGTGGGTCAGGAGTCTCATGTCACACAAATTGGGAAGGACAGCTCACTGGGCTATACAATCTACTTCTGCACCTATTTCCAATGTTCGTATTTCCATCCCAAAGGACACTAGTGAACCACATGGGCTTTTAAGACAATCTGATAGTTTCATCTTCATTATTAATGAGACTAGCATTTTGCCCCAGATTACATAATTGAATTTAAATTCCCCCCTACCTTAGTAGGATTTGAACTGTCTCCAGAGCATTAGTCCAGGCCTCTGGATTACTAGCCCAGTCACACTACTACAATGCAACCATCCACATAATATCATACAATCATAGAAAGCTTAAGGCACAGAAAGAGGCCACTTGGCCTATCGTTTCTGTGCTGGCCGAAATTCTAATCCCACCTTCCAGTATCTGGTCCGTAGCCCTGCAGTTTACGGCACTTGAAGTGCATATCCAGACTCCTTTTGAATGAATTGAGGGGCTCTGCCTCAACTACCCTTTCAGGCAGTGAGTTCCAGACCATCACCACCCTCTGGGTGAAAAACGTTTTCCACATCTCCCCTCTAATTTTTCTACCAATCACTTTAAATCTATACCCCCTCATCACTGACCTCTCTGCTAAAGTGAATAGACCCTTCACCTCCACTTTATCCAGGCCCCTCACAATTTTGTACATTTCAATCAGATCTCCCCTCAGCCTTCTCTGTTCCAAGCAGAACAACCCCAGCCTATCTAATCTTTCCTCATAGCTGCATTTTTCCAGTCTTGGCAACATCCTCAAGTCTCCTCTGTACCCTCTCTCGTGTAACTACATCCTTTCTGTAATGAGGCAACCAGAACTGCACACTGTACTCAAGTTGTGGCCTAACCAATGAGTCAATCTCCCTGCTCTTATATTCTATACCTCGACTAATAGAGGAAAGGACTCCATATGCCTTCTTAAGCACCTTATTGACCTGTCCTGCTACCTTCAGGGATCTGTGGACATTCACTCTAAGGTCCCTCACTTCCTCCACACTTCTCAGTATTTTCCCATTTATCGTGTATTCCTTTGCCTTGTTTGACCTCCACAAATGCATCACCTCACACTCCTCCAAGTTGAATTCCATTTGCCACTTTTCTGCCCAGACCATCAATATCTTCCTGTAGCCTACAGCTATCCTCCTCGCTATCAAGCACATGTGCGTGATGGTGCAGAGGCTCTCATCACTCCGTGCGATGGTATAGACGCACTCCGCATTCCCTGCGCGACGGTACAGATGCACTCCACACTCACTGTGGCCACACTGTGCTGATGTACTGGCCAGAATCTCCCCAGGTTTATGTTACCTGTTTCTTGAAGTGTTGGCACTCTTCAGGGGTGAGCGTGTCAGCTTTAGCGATGAGTGGAATAATGTTCACCTTGTCGTGTAAACGCTTCATAAACTCGACGTCTAAAGGCTTCAGCCTAGAAGAGAGCACGAGCAGCTGAGAGAGCTGGAACAGGATATGCTGTGTAAAGTAAAACAAACACTTTCCTCCGCTCTGACTGACAAGATCTACCTACGCTTATGCCTCTGTTGGCATCTCGCACCATCCCTCACACTGCCCAGGGTGGATGAGTAACTAGCCAGACACAACATACCTACTGTGCTTATGCACTGCCCTCTTGTGGCGTTGTTGCAACCTTCCAGGCCCCACAGTAGCCACCCATTTTATTATTTTTATCCTTTCAAGGGAAGGAAATGTTGGTGACAGGGCCAGCTTTCAATGCCCATCCCTAATTGCCCTTGAGAAGGTGGCGGTGAGCTGCCTTTTTGAACAGTGCAGTCCATGTGGTGTAGGTACACCCCCCAGTGCTGTTCACGAGGGAGTTCCAGGATTCTGTTCCTGCAACAGCGAAGGAACAGCAGTATATTTCCATTGCAGGATGGTGTGTAACTGGGAGAGAAATCTGCAGGTCGTGCTGTTCCCATGTGTCTGCTCCCTTGTCCTTCTAGGTGGAAGGCACTGCTGAACAAGCCTTGGTGAATTGTTGCAGTGCATTTTGTAGCTGGTACACTGCTGCCACACTGCACTGGTAGTAGAGGGAGTGACTGTTGAAGGTGGTGAATGGGGTGCCAATCAAGCAGGCTGCTTTGTCCTGGATGATGTCGATTTTCTCGAGTGTTGTTGGAGCTGCACCCATCCAGGCAATTGGAAAGTATTCCATCACACTCCTGACAGGCATTGGGAAGTCAGGAGGCAAGTCCCAGCCTCTGACCTGCTCTTGCAGCCACAGTATTAATATGACTGGTCCAGTTCAGTTTCTGGTCAATGGTAACTTGCATGCTGTTGATCGTGGGGGATTCAGCGATGGTAATGCCATTGAACATCAAGGGGAGATGGTTAGATTCTCTCTTGTTTGAGATAGTCATTGCCTGGCACTTGTGTGGCTTGAACATTACTCGCCACTTAGCAGCCCAGGCCTGAATGTTGTGCAGGTCTTGCTGCATGAGGGCACAGATTGCTTCAATATTTGGGGAATTGTGAATGGAACTGAACATTGTGCAGTCATCAGTGAACATCCCCACTTCTGACCTTATGATGGAAGGAAGGTCATTGATGAAGCTGCTGAAGATGGTTGGGCCTAGGGCACTACCCTGAGGAACTCCTGCAGTGGTGTCCTGGGGCTTAGCTATTTGGCCTCCAATAATCACAACCATCTTCCATTGTGCTAGGTACGACTCCAACCTGTGGAAAGTTCCCCCTATTCCCACTGAGTTTAGTTTTGCTAGGACTCCTTGATGCCACACTCGGTCAAATGCTGCCTTGATACCAAGAGCAGTCGTTGACACCTCACTTCTGGAATTTAGCTCTTTTGTTCATGTTTGGATCAAGGCTGTAAAAGAGGTCATGAGCCAAGTGGTCCTGGCGGAACCCAAACTGAGCATTGGTCAGCAGTTTGTTGCTGAGTAATTGCCACTTGATAGCACTGTTCATGACATGTTCCTGTTATTTTGCTGCTGATTGAGAGTCGACTGATAGTGTGGCAATTGGCTGGATTGCATTTGTTCTTTTTGTGAACATTGTTCAACACCACCATGCGAGATCCATTTCCCACCACAGGTACAGCACAGACTAGATACAGAGTTAAACTCTCTCTACACTGTTCCATCAAATACTCCCAGGGCAGGTACAGCATGGGTTAGATGCAGAGTAAGGCTCCCTCAACACTGTCCCATCAAATACTCCCAATATGATCCCCTTTCCCCTGCCTAAAGAGTCCCACACTCCTACCATCAGTATAAGTGCTTCACAGTGAATGAGAAATTGTGTTTTTTTTTTACACAGGGTTATGAAGAAAAGCAACTTGCAATTCTACAGCATTCATATTCCACAAATCCACAGTCATAAAATTTGCAGGAGGGAGACCATTCGGCACTTTGTGTCTGTGTCAGCCCTTTGCCACAGCAGTGCGATACTGATTCCGCCTTCCCACTCCACCCATTCGTCCGGCTGTAATGAGGACAATTCTCTTCCCCCACCCATCTGGTCAATGATCTAGGCAGCCTGGTGAGATGTGAGGATATGTGTGAGACCCTGCCCTCCTCCCCTTCCCTCCCCATGCTGGGCTCACCCGTGACCTGACGGAGCAATGAAGTACAGGCAGCAATGCACACGTGTGTCTGCCATTTGACGCCGGTTCACTCGGGACTCGGAGTTTAGGAAATCCTCAAACTTGCTGTCGATGTAGTTTATGACTGGCTGCCAACTGCATGAGAACAGAAAGAAGGGATGAGACAGTGATAGCACTACAATCAGCATTCTGCAGGATCTACGCTTGCCCACTCATACAAGTCTTTTCTCAAAAGTATAACTACTTCCACTCAAGGGTGCTTGGAGAAAAGAGCTTGCATTTATTTCTGTCAAACTTTTCACCAACTCAGGATGTCCCAAAACACTTCACAGCCAATGAAATACTTTTGAAGTATACTGTTAGAATACAGGAACTTTGGCAGGCAATTTGTGCACAGCAAGATCCCACAAATAGAAATGAGACAAACTACCAGATAATCTGTTTTAGTAGCGTTTGATGAGATAAATATTAGACAGGACATCAGGAAGAATTCCCATGTTCTTCTTCAAGATGATGCCATGGGATCTTTTACATCTACCCAAGAGGACAGAGGAAGTGAGGGAGAAGGGAGAGAGAGAAGGAAGACACCAGAATGGGGAGAGAGGCTGGAAGTGGTGGGGGCGGGGGGAGGGAGGGGAAATACAAGGGAAGTGTTAGATATAGCCTAGAGCACCTATACATACTTATTTAAATAAAGGTTACATATCCCAGCATGCTCTTCCAACAGACCAAGAAGCCCTTGACAAGATCAAGCAGTTATAAATCTCCCACAATAGCCAAACGGGCTGCGAATAACTAGAGAGGGAAGTTCTTGATAATCTAGCAATCTCCCACAACAGCTAGACTAAAAAGAATATGAAGATAAGGCAAAATAGAAAATACAAGAAGTTTCACAAGAAGGCAGAGAAGGAACAGAGCCCGAACAACAGTCCTCTCAGCAGAAGCTGGTAGTATTGTACCTGTTGTATTCATCACTGTAACTTGTGTGTTGCTAGTGAGTCAGCTTGTTGACTTGTGACTATGGTACGTTCTTTTAAATCTATTAATAAAATATACTCGCTACACACCATATTGGCTTAGTCTCCTTCAGAATCTATTAGCAAAGTTCTGAAGCTGCATTCCAATCATCACTCGCAGATGGAAGGATGCCAATCACAATCAGCGAGCTCAGGCAGGAGGAGCCTTCTTAGGATTGAAAAAGACCCATAGAAGGGATCTCAGTTTGGTACATCAGTACCACAGGTCAACCAGGAATAGCAAAATAAAAGCAAAATACTGCAGATGCTGGAAATCTGAAATAAAAACAAAGTGCTGGAAATACTCAGCATGTCAGGCAGCACCTGTGAAGAGAGAAACAGTGTGATCATTTCACAGCAGAACTCGGATATAAACACAAGGGTGAGGGGTCCCATCCTCCCATTAAATTGACCATGAAGGCATCAAAAGCCTTTGGAAAGAAGCTATCGGGGATAGAGGAAAAGAGGGATTAATTGTAATATTCACCAATGGAAAGTAGGCACATGGAGCAGTACAGAGTATTTACCCAAGGAAACAGATTGGAAAATGAAAGTCAAATTGGCACGGCCATTGTTGGTGTTTGAGACACTTTTTTGTCAACAAAGACATGAGAGTAAAGGAGTTAGAGGAAAAACATACAAATCAGAAGATGCAAACTGAAAGGGGGAGAGGGGAGTAAGTGAAGAAAAGCATGCCGCCCTCCAAGGACACTGTGGCAGCACAGTGTATAGGGGATATTATGACCCATAAGGAAGACAATGAATTAAGGGAGCAGGTAGCTGCACATAAGCTTAATCTAAAGCAGGGGTTCAGCAGCTGGCAAGGGCTAGGCCCGTGCTGGTTGGTTTACAGCTGTTACAGCTATTACACAAAAACCCCAAATTTGGAGCAGTGTTTATATCTCTTTGGAGTCGATGCGTGCATGTGGCATTTGAGTGGAAAAACATTGGGTAAGACAGGGCTAGCTACAATGGCTGCGCAATTGAACTGTATTAAACTAAATCAGTAATGCAGATATCGTCTGTGTACACGATTATGTAATTGCATGAGTGAATTTACAAGAGTGGGAAAGTTGCAGCTGAGTTACTGCCTGCTGTACGATTAGGAATTAGAATTGTGGCCAGTGGTAATGTCACTGAACTAGTAATCCAGAGGCCCAGGCTAATGCCCAGGCCCACAGGTTCAAATCCCAACAGCTGGTGGAATTTAAATTCAATTCATTAATAAAAATCTGGAATTGAAAACTAGTCTCAATAATGGTGTCATGAAACTATCATCGATTGTAGTAAAAACCCATCGGTTCACTAATGTCCTTTAGGGAAAGAAATCTGCTGTCCTTACCTGGTCTGGCCTACATTTGACTCCAGACCCACAGCAATGTGGTTGACTCCAAACTGCCCTCTGAAATGGCCTAGCAAGCCACTCACTTGTCAAGGGCAATTAGGGATGGACAACAAATGCTGGCCTTGCCAGTGATGCCCACACCCATGGAAGAATAAAAAAAAAGTATATATGTGTTTTAAAAAATACTTGCTTAAGGCACAAATAATTTGCCAATTGGGAGGATAATTATGAGAGATGTCTCTGGTCAGTTGAAGTCTGGAGTAGAGAGAGAATCTCAGCCCAAGCAAGACTGGAGGATAGCAGTCAAGTTGTAAGCAAAAACAAAAAAAAAAGTTTAATTGTATAATTAATTTTTTATACAGAAAAAATCCTCATGTTATGTTTCAGGGGGTTCTGTAGAACTTTTATAACACGGAAGAGGGGCCTTAGAAGCAAGAACATTGAGAAGCCCTGGACCAAAGAATACACAGGAAGCATTAAGGGCTGCACTTCAGACCAATCCGCCCCCAGATACAGAGAACCACGAACACTGTCAATGGAAACTTCAGTGCGCTCAGGCTAAAAGGAGACAGGATGGAAGTGTGGTAGAATATCTAATGGCCCAGGAGAAGGCTGAGGATGTAATTGATTGGGATACACTCACTGATGAGGTGGTAATGAGCATCCCCTACCATACAATGGGTAAAATCAAACAGCCAGGCAGGGACACATCCCATGCCTCTTGTTACACAGATGCATCAATGTAACATGGTGGTTGAGCCTGCAGGCCCACCAGAAATAACAGCGTACAGTGAGCTCAGCGATCTCGTAATGGACATGAGGCAAGAGCACTGCAGTTGAATTAGGGTTAATAAACATGGCTATCGATCCCATTGATATGATGCATAACATGACAAGTTTTACTCAAAAAACACCCAGAGCTAGAGGATACGGATCACACTCAAAGACCACACATGACCTGTGCCGCAGAGGCCAACCCCAAAACTGCCGATCCACCTACCCAATGGCAAGTGCTGACCATCATGATTCACTATTAACACAGACGGTTAGGATGGGACAGGGATTTCCCCCAGAGCATCCAGAAGCCTTTGCAGCAAACATCTGTATAACTTGGGATTGGAAGACCATGACAGACCTCAGCTTTAAATCCTTAATCCTTGCTCGATTATCTCCTAATCTGAAGGAAAAGGTAGGTGTGTCCACCATCCACAAAGGATTGGACTGGCAACAAGTTATACAAGAGATAATACAAGCTTGGGATTTGATGGCAGGTGAGTGAGTTAGAGCAGCAAATACTCAGAAAAGAATATTAAGAAAAAACTTGAGGACAACCTGTTACTAATGCACAGAGATAAAGTAGTGTGTGCGGTAGGGTTTTCTAAATACAAACACAACTGTGGACAATTAGCGAGAGTACAGTACATAATAGGATCCCACACCAACCTCAAAAGCAATACCCTGTACTCGAAGTGAGGGAGTCTAATATCAAGGTCCCCTATAGAGGCCCTTTTACAACAAGGAGTGATTCAGAAGGGAACATTCACAATAAAGTCCCCAATCTGGCCAGTAATTAAGCCTGACAATTGTAGAGACTGGCTGCAGACAACAGGAAATTCAGTTACCCCAACTTGTTCTTCGGTTGTCCAGGAAACCCAGGCTCTTTTATCCCAGATACCAGTGAAAGTTATATAGTTCTCCACCATGGCTGTTCCAAATGGAGTGTGCCAGTAGCATGGTCTGATCAGTATAAATTTGCATTGACATTTGAGGAACAGTAGTAGACTGGGACATGCTTGCCTCAAGGCTTTCACAATTCAACATTCCACAAAAGGACTGCACATGCAGTAAAAAAATTTTAATGCCCTGAGTGTTTGCTGCAGTACGTGTGCAATCTGTTCCTCACAACTGAGGGGGAAGATAAACACAAAAAACTCTCATCGGAGCTCCTCGGTCTCTTGCAAGCAACTGGACAGAAAATTAACTGTAAAAAGGTGCAGCTGCTCGAGCAAGGACGACAGTTCCTGGGACTAATGGTGTCAAGGGAAGGAAGAAGTCCTGATCAGCACAAAGGTGACATTATTCAACCACTCCTTCTTCCTACATCAAAAACCGCAATTACCATCATTTCTGCGATTGGCAGAATATCAGCCAACATTATTTCTTATTTTGCAGAAATCACTAAACCATCGCATGATTTACTAAGCGTGAGCGTCACAGATGATCAACTTACATCTGTCATAGGGAAAATGTCTGAAGCTATTAAAGACATTATAGCAGGGCACTTTGAAAAATTCAACATGATCAGGCAGAGTCAACATGGTCTTGTGAAAGGGAAGTCATGTTTAGCCAATTTATTGGAGTTCTTTGAAGTAACATGCTGTGGATAAAGGGGAACCAGTGGATATACGGTACTTAGATTTCCAGAAGGGATCTGATAAGGTGCCACATTAAAGGTTATTATGGAAAATAAAAGCTCATGGTGTAGCAGGTAAAATATTGGCATGGATAGAAGATTGGTTAACTAACAGGAAACAGAGTAGGCATAAATGGGTCATTTTCTGGTTGGCAAGATGTAACGAGTGGTGTGCCACAGAAATCTGTGCTGGTGCCTCAACTATTTACAATTTATATAAATGACTTAAAGGGACCGAAGGTATGGTAGCTAAATTTGCTGATGGCACAAAGATAGGTAGGAAAGTAAGTTGTGAAGTGGACATAAGGAGGATACAAAGGGCTATAGACAGGTTAAGTGAGTGGGCAAAGATCTGGCAAATGGAGTATAATATGGGAAAATGCGAATTTGTCCATTTTGGCAGGAAGAATAAAAAGTATATTATCTAAATGATGAGATTGCAGAGCTGAGATGCACAGGGATCCAAGTGTCCTTGTGCATGAATCGCAAAAGGTGAATATGCAAGTACAACAAGTAATTAGGAAAGCTAATAGAAAGTTATTTATTGCGAGGGGAATCGAATACAAAAGTAGGGAAGTTATGTTTCAGTTTACAGGGCATTGGTGAGACACATCTGGAGTACTGTGTACAGTATTGGTCTCCTAATTTAAGGCAGGATGCAAATTCATTGGAAGCAGTTCAGAGAAAGTTTACTAGACTAATACCTGGAATGGGCGGGTTGACTTATGAGGAAAGGTTGGAGAGGCTAGGCTTGTATCCGCTGGAGTTTAGAAGAGGAAGCGACGACTTGATTGAAACATATGATTCTGAGGGGTCTTGACAGGGTGGATGTGGAAAGAATGTTTCCTCTTGAGAGAATCTAGAACTAGGGGTCACTGTTTAAAAATAAGGGGTCATCCATTTAAGACAGAGATGAAAAGAAATTTTTTCTCAGCAGGTCGAGTCTTTGGAACTCTTCCTCAAAAGGTGGTGGAAACAGAGTCTTTGAATATTTTTAAGGCAGAGGTAGAGAGATTCTTAAGGGGGTGAAAGGTTATTGGGGGTAGGTGGGAATGTGGAGTTGAGGTTACAATCAGATCAGCCATGATCTTGTTGAGGTTCGAGGGGCCGAGTGGCCTAATCCTGCTCCTAATTCGTATGCTCATATGTAACAAACTGTGGTGGTCTCAGCAGCACACAGTGGTGGCACAGCAACTGAAAACTGGGGGTAACGTAAACCATGAGCCTCCTCTCGACAACTAGACAAACTATTTCACATTAAAGTGGCTGCCACCGATCAAAGCCTAGCTGCTCTGCTATGCCAAGAGATCTACCGCCGCTTGCAAACTATCACCTACGAGTCAACTATCTTCACTGGTGTTGTAAAGACAACGCCTGCAAATGACAAATACTGTTAATTGTAAATTAATTGTGCTTAATTGTATGCATGTGGGCATTAACTGGGGATTCATTTGTGCTCTTAGAAATAGACAGACTGAAACTGTGGTTGCTGGATAGAGGTGCTTGCTTTAATGTGTAACATAAAAAAAAATCCTTATGTAAAAAGTGTAAAGAGTGGTTCCAGTTCTATCCTTTACCAACTGGCTTTCTAGAGTATAACATGGTTGCAGAAGATGGTTGCCTAAAGGTGAAGATTGGAAATGAAAAAAAATTCTCTTCAATAGAAAACTAAAATCCCAGTAGCCATTTTGGAAAATGGCAGAAAGCTATTGTAAGTTGTTAGGGTATCCTCTGACGTTCTCAGAGTCTGAACCATTATGACCAATGGAAGAATGAAGTGGATATGTGAACACGGGCTGCACTCCTACCAAAGAGTAAACAAGATATGGCCTTGGTGTTGTCACTTCCTACAAGAAGCAAAATCAGTAATAGTTATTGGCTAGTTGGATGCCCATCAGTTGGATAATGAAGGAGGTTTGGATTTTCTACTAATAGAGTTCTTGCACGAAATCTACAAGATGATGGTCAGACTTTAATATATTTTGGAAAACAGATGGTTATTCCATGGAAGAATTTTATTTTTGTTCATGAAATGTGAGTATCCCTGGCAATGGCAGCATTTATTGCCCATCCCCAATTCCCTAGAATTGCTGCAGTCTGTGTGGCTTTGGTATATCCAATTAGCAAGGGTTTTGACCCAGCGACAGTAAAGGAACAGCAATATAGCTCCAAGTCAGGATTATGTGTGACTTGGAGATAACTTGCAGGTGTTGGTGTTCCCATATGCCTGTTGCCCTTGCCCTTCAACGTGGTAGAGGTTGCAGGTTTGGAAGTTGCTGTCGAAGGAGCCTTGGTGAGTTGCCGCAGTGTATCTTGTGGAGGTACATACTGCTGCCACTGTGTGTTGATGGTGAAAGGAGTGAATGTTGAAGGTGGTGGATGGAGTACTAATCAAGCGGGCTGCTTTGTCCTGGATGGTGTCGAGCTTCGAGTGTTGTTGGAGCTGCACCCATCCAGGCAAGTGGACAGTATTCTTTCACACTCCTGACTTGTGCCTTGTAGATGGTGGACAGGCACTGGGGAAAGAGGTGGTGAGTTACTCACTGCAGGATTCCCAGCCTCTGACATGCTCTTGTAGCCACAGCATTTATGTGGCTGGTCCAGTTCAGTTTCTAATCAATGGTGACCCCCAGGATGTTGATTGTGGGGGATTCAACAATGATAATGTCATTGAATGTCAAGGGGAGATGGTTAGATTCTCTCTTGTTTGAGATGGTCATCGCCTGACACTTGTGTGGTGCAAATGTTACTTGCCACTGATCAGTCCAAGCCTGGATGTTATCCAGGTCTTGCTGCATAAGGACATGCAGTATCTAGTGCCTTCAGCCATTTCTTGATATCACGTGGAGTGAAATCAGATTGGCTGAAGATTGGTATCTGTGATGCTGGGGACCTCAGGAGGAGGCCAAGAGGGATCATCCACTCAGCATTTCTGGCTGAAGATGGATGCAAATACTTCAGCCTTGCCTTTTGCACTAATGTGCTGGGCTGCCCCATCGTTGAGGATGGGTATGTTTGTGGAGCCTGTTCCACCTGTCAGTTGTTTAATTGTTCACCACCATTCTCAACTGGATGTGGCAGGACTACCGAGCTATTATTAGAGCTGCGCTCACCCAGGCAGGTGGAGAGTATTCCATCACGTTCCTGACTTCTGCATTGTAGATGGTGGACAGGCTTTGAGGAGTCAGGTGGTGAGTTACTCACCCCCGAATTCCCATCCTCTGACCCGCTCTTGTAGCCCCAGTATTTATATGGCTGGTGCAGTTACGTTTCTAGTCAAGGGTAACCCCCCAGGATGTTGATGAGGGATGCAGCAATGGTAATGCCATTGAAAGTCAAGGGGAGATGATTAAGATTCTCTCTTGTTGGAGATGCTTATTGCCTGGTACCTGTGTGACATGAATGTTACTTTCCACTTATTAACCCAAGATTGAATATTGCCCAGGTCTTTCTGCATCTGGACATGGACTGCTTCAGTATCTGAGGAGTTGCGAACAGGATTCAACAATCATCAGGAACCATCGCCACTTCTGACCTTATGATGGAGGGAAGGTCATTGATGAAGCAGCTGAAGATGGTTGGGCCTAAGACACTACCCTGGGGCTGAGATGACTGACCTCCAACAACCACAACCATCTTCCTTTGTGCTTCGTATGACTCTAACCAGTGGAGTTTTCCCGCAGTTCCCATTCACTTCAATTTTGCTAGGGCTCCTTGATGCCACACTTAATCAAATATGCTACCTTGATGTCAAGGACAGTTACTCTCACCTCACCTCTGAAATTCAGCTCTTTTGTCCATGTATGGACCAAGGCTGTAGAGGTCTGGAGCTGGGTGGCCCTGGCAGAACCCAAAATGATCAGTGGGCAGGTTACTGTTAAGTGCCACTTGACAGCACCATAGATGACACCTTCCATCACTTTGCTGATGAACGAGAGTAGAGTGATGGGATGGGAATTGGCCGGATTAGATTTGTCCTGTTTTTCTGTTGACAGATATACCCAGACAATTTTCAACACTGCCAGGTAGATGCCGGTATTATAGCTGTACTGGAATAGCTTGGCTTGGGATGCTGCTGGTTCTGGAGCACAAGTCTTCAGTACTACAGCCGTGATGTTGGCAGTGCCCATAGCCTTTGCTGTATTCAGTGCGTTGATTCGAAATGTTAAGAAACGGCTATGTCATCTACTTTAACAGACTGTATTAAAAAAAATTGACAAAATCCAATTTTGGAATTCTTGAATCAATACTAGTTCCGAAGAAGGGTCACTGACCCGAAACGTTAACTCTGCTTCTCTTTCCACAGATGCTGCCAGACCTGCTGAGTGATTCCAGCATTTCTTGTTTTTATTTCAGATTTCCAGCATCCGCAGTATTTTGCTTTTATTATACTAGCATTTAAATTGCTGACTTGTTTTAAAGTGTCTCATTGGCAGGCTACTGATTCTAACTGGTATTTGGTTCTGAGAATAAGGCCCTGTTGGATCAGATGTTAGCTCCCTTGAAAAATTTTCTTCTGCTTTCATAGAACAAATGGGACATTCCACAGTGACACAAAGAATAAAAGATTCAATGATTGCCAGATTTCAAAACGGTCTGGATATTGGATGCAGACGTCAATACAAGGGAAGGATAAAAGACAGGGAGAATGTGGACGAAAGCACCTTTAGCAGATCTGGTGATTACAGCGGAAGACAGAGTTGGAACAGCTACAACAGACCAATTAATCCCAGAAATGCCTAAGAAACAGCTACCAGCTTCAGCTGTGACTTAAAATATCATTGTGGTGAACTGCCAAAGCAGAGAGGCAAGATTCTCGATATGGTGACAACACCATGAAGTCACTGAAAGAACAAAGAACAGTACAGCACAGGAACAGGCCATTCAGCCCTCCAAGCCTGCGCCGATCTTGATGCCTGCCTAAACTAAAACCTTCTGTACTTCCGGGGTCCGTATCCCTCTATTCCCATCCTATTCATGTATTTGTCAAGATGCCTCTTAAACGTCGCTATCGTGCCTGCTTCCACCACCTCCCCCGGCAGCAAGCTCCAGGCACTCATCACCCTCTGTGTAAAGAACTTGCCTCGCACATCCCCTCTAAACTTTGCCCCTCTCACCTTAAACCTATGTCCCCTAGTAACTGACTCTTCCACCCTGGGAAAAAGCTTCTGACTATCCACTCTGTCCATGCCGCTCATAACTTTGTAAACCTCTATCATGTCGCCCCTCCACCTCCGTCGTTCCAGTGAAAACAATCAGAGTTTATCCAACCTCTCCTCATAGCTAATGCCCTCCAGACCAGGCAACATCCTGGTAAACCTCTTCTGTACCCTCTCCAAAGCCTCCACGTCCTTCTGGTAGTGTGGCGACCAGAATTGCACGCAATATTCTAAGAGTGGCCTAACTAAAGTTGTGTACAGCTGCAGCAGGACTTGCCTATTTTTATACTCTATGCCCCGACCGATGAAGGCAAGCATGCCGTATGCCTTCTTGACTACTTTATCCACCTGCGTTGCCACTTTGTGACCTGTGGACCTGTACGCCCAGATCTCTCTGCCTGTCAATACTCCCAAGGGTTCTGCCATTTAATTTTGATGAGTTGTAATTCCATGTAAAATAGCTGGAATAACACATTTTATAAGTACTGATGTAGTTTCTGGTCAGATACCTATGCTGTTGAGTAAACCTACCAAGAAAAAGGTAAAAATGAGACATGGTGCATGATAAGACAACTAATTTTGGAAAGTCAGTGGATCTGTAGTTTATCCAGTCAGGGCATTATTGTATCCTCTTAACAAAACCTGATGTTTCTCATCATAATGTTAGACAAGTATTAATAGCATCAGGTGATAAGAATCAGAGAAAAAAGGAAATTGCCTTCAAGCTACACAATTTGCTCACCCTCCTTGTTAAAGGTTATAAATCCTGATAAAAGATGCAGGTATGGTTGAAAAAGATACAGGACTAACAGAAGAGACTGGTGAGAAGTGCAAAATCTGTAAAAGGTATCGGAGGACGTCGCCACGACCAGTTGTAAACCTTCCACTGGCACATGACTTTAGATGTCATGGATCTAACAATATGGGACAAAGACAGAAATATTTGCATTCTACATTTAGTAGACACGACGACCAGATTTAGTCCTTGGACAAACGTGGATTAATTAAGGAAACCAGCATATGTTAAGGGCAAATCGCATTTAACTAACTTGTGTTTTTTAATGAGGTAAAAGAGGGTTGATAGAACCACAGAAAAGTTACGGCACAGGAGGCCATTCAGCCCATCGTGTCTGCGCCAGCTAAGAAAAAAGCTAGCCGCCCTGTCTAATCTCACCTTCCAGCACCTGGTCCGTAGCCTTGCAATTACAGCACTTCAGGTGCATGTCCAGATACCTTTTAAATGAGTTGAGGGTCTCTGCCTCCACCGCCGATCTGGGTAGTGAATTCCACCACACTCTGGGTGAAAAAGGTTTTCCTCATGACCTCTCTAACCCCTCTACCAATCACCTTAAATATGTGCCCCCGGTAATTGACCTCTCCAATAGGAAAAACAGCACCTTCCTGTCTACTCTATCCAGGCCCCTCATAATTTTGTACACTTCAATTAAGTCACCGCTCAGCCTCCTCAGTTCTAAGAAAAACAAACCTAGCCTATCCAATCTTTCCTCACAGCTGCAACTTTCAAGCCCTGGCAACATTCTTGTAAATCTCCTCTGTACTCTCTCCAGAGCAATTATGTCCTTCCTGTGATGTGGTGACCAGAACTGTACACAATACCCCAGCTATGGCCTAATCAGCGTTTTATACAGTTCCAGCATTACATCCCTGCTTGTGTATTCTATCCCTCGGCTAATAAAGGAAAGCATTCCATATGCCTTCCTCACCACTTTATCCACCTGTCCTGTCACCTTCAGGGACCTGTGGACATGCACTACAAGGTCTCTCACTTTCTCTACCCCTCTCAATATCCACCCGTTTATTGTGTATTCCCTTGCTTTGCTTGCCCTCCCCAAATACATTACCTCACACTTCTCCAGAGAGTAATGCGGTCGAAGTGGTGTACATGGACTTCCAAAAGGCGTCTGATAAAGTGACACATTACAGGCTTGTCAGCAAAGTTGTCGACCATGCAATAAAAGGGACAGTAGCAGCAGGAATATGAACTTGGCTGAGTGACAAGAAACAGAGTAACCAGTGATTGTTTTTCAGACTCGAGGAGGTACACAGTGGAGTTCTATAGGGGTTGGGATTAGTACCCCTGTTTTTCTTGATCAATATTAATGACCTAGACTTGGATGTGCAGGGCACAATTTCAAAATCTGCAGATGACACAAAACTTGGGAGTTTGTGAACTGAGAGAGAACAGTGATAAACTTCCAGAGGACAGAGACAGGCTGCTGGTATGGGTGGACAAGTGGTAGATGAAATTTAATGCAGAGAAGTGTGATGTGATACATTTTGGTAGGAAGAATGGACAGAGGCAATATAAACTGAAGGGTACAATTCTAAAGGGGGTGCAGGAGTGAATGGGCCTGCAGGTATATGTGCACAACCACTGAAGGTGACAGGGCAGGTTAAGAAAGCAGTTAAAAAAGCATAGGGGATCCTGGGCTTTATAAGCAAGGGCATAGAGTACAAAAGGAAGTTTATGGTGAACCTTTATAAAGTACTGGTTCAGCCTCAACTGGAGAGCTGTGTTCAACTGTGTCCAACAGATCTAGCAGCTCAAAACGGGGCGTCCATGAGGCACTGTGGGCCATCAGCAGCAGAACTGTATTCGACCACAATCTGTAACCTCGTGGCCCGAGTATATCCCCCACTCTACCACTACCATCAAGCCGGGGGACCAACCCTGGTTCAATGAAAAGTTCAGGAGGGCATGCCAAGAGCAGCACCAGGCACACCTAAAAATGAGGTTTCAGTCTGGTGAAGCTATTACACAGGACTACTTGCATGAACAGCAGAAGCAGCATGCAATAGACAGGGCTAAGTGATTCCACAACCAATGGATCAGATCTAAGCTCTGGAGTCCAGTCAATTAAATAATTGACAAGAGACGGCTCCACAAATATCCCCATCCTCAATGATGGGGGAGTCCAGCACATCAGTGCAAAGGACAAGGCTGAAGCATTTGCAAAAATCTTCAGCCAGAAGTGCTAGATGATCCATCTCGGCCTCCTCCTGAGGTCCCCAGTATCACAAATGCCAGTCTTTAGCCAATCTGATTCACTCCAGGTGATAACAAGAAACAGCTGAAGGTACTGGAAACTGCAAAGGCTATGGGCCCTGAAACCAGAACTAGCCGTGTCCCTAGCCAAGCCATTCCAGTACAGCTGCAACACTGGCATCTACCTGGTAATATGGAAAATTGCTCAGGTGTGTTCTGTGAACAAAAAGGAGAAATCCAACTCAGCCAATTACCGCCCTATCAGTCTACTCTCAATCATTAGTAAAGTGATGGAAGGTGTCATCGACAGTGCTATCAAGCGGCACTTGCTCAGCAATAACCTGCTCAATGATGCTCATTTTGGGTGCCGCCAGGGCCACTCAGCTCCTGACCTCATTACAACCTTGGTCCAACCATGGACAAAAGAGCTGAACTCCAGAGGTGAGGTGAGAGTAACTGCCCTTGACATCAAGCAGCATTTGCCTGAGTACGGCATCAAGGAGCCCTAGCAAAACTGGAGTCAATGGAAATCAGGAGGAAAACTCTCCGCTGGTTGGAGTCATACCTACCACAAAGGAAGCTGATTGTGATTGTTGGAGGTCAATCATCTCAGTCCCAGGACATCACTGCAGGAGCTCCGCAGGGTATTGTCCTAGGCCAAACCATCTTCAGCTGGGTTTTTTTTTTTATTCGTTTGTGGGATGTGGGCGCCGCTTGCTAGGCCAGCATTTATTGCCCATCACTAACTGCCCTTGAACTGAGTGGCTAGCCAGGCCATTTCAGAGGGCATTTAAGAGGCAACCACATTGCTGTTGGCCTGGAGTCACATGTAGGCCAGACCAGGTAAGGACAGCATTAGAACATTACAGCGCAGTACAGGCCCTTCGGCCCTCGATGTTGCGCCGACCTGTGAAACCATCTGACCTACACTATTCCATTTTCATCCATATGTCTATCCAATGACCACTTAAATGCCCTTAAAGTTGGTGAGTCTACTACTGTTGCAGGCAGGACATTCCACGCCCCTACTACTCTCTGAGTAAAGAAACTACCTCCAACATCTGTCCTATATCTATCACCCCTCAACTTAAAGCTATGTCCCCTCGTGTTTGCCATCACCATGCGAGGAAAAAGACTCTCACTATCTACCCTATCTAACCCTCTGATTATCTTGTATGTCTCTATTAAGTCACCTCTCCTCCTCCTTCTCTCCAACGAAAACAACCTCAAGTTCCTCAGCCTTTCCTCGTAAGACCTTCCCTCCATACCAGGCAACATCCTAGTAAATCTCCTCTGCACCCTTTCCAAAGCTTCCACATCCTTCCTATAATGCGGTGACCAGAACTGCACGCAATACTCCAGGTGCGGCCGCACCAGAGTTTTGTACAGCTGCAGCATGACCTCGTGGCTCCGAAACTCGATCCCCCTACTAATAAAAGCTAACACACCATATGCCTTCTTAACAGCCCTATTAACCTGGGTAGCAACCTTCAGGGATTTATGTACCTGGACACCAAGATATCTCTGCTCATCTACACTACCAAGAATCTTCCCATTAGCCCAGTACTCTGCATTCCTGTTACTCCTTCCAAAGTGAATCACCTCACACTTTTCCGCATTAAACTCCATTTGCCATCTCTCAGCCCAGCTCTGCAGCCTATCTATGTCCCTCTGTAACCTACAACATCCTTCGGCACTATCCACAACTCCACCGACCCTCGTGTCATCTGCAAATTTACTAACCCACCCTTCTACACCCTCATCCAGGTCATTTATAAAAATGACAAACAGCAGTGGCCCCAAAACAGATCCTTGCGGTACACCACTAGTAACTAAACTCAAGGATGAACATTTGCCATCAACCACCACCCTCTGTCTCCTTTCAGCTAGCCAATTTCTGATCCAAAGCTCTAAATCACCTTCAATCCCATACTTCCGTATTTTCTGCAATAGCCTACCGTGGGGAACCTTATCAAACGCCTTACTGAAATCCATATACACCACATCCACTGCTTTACCCTCATCCACCTGTTTGGTCACCTTCTCGAAAAACTCAATAAGGTTTGTGAGGCACGACCTACCCTTCACAAAACCGTGCTGACTATCGCTAATGAACTTATTCTTTTCAAGATGATTATAAATCCTATCTCTTATAACCTTTTCCAACATTTTACCCACAACCGAAGTAAGGCTCACAGGTCTATAATTACCAGGGCTGTCTCTACTCCCCTTCTTGAACAAGGGGACAACATTTGCTATCCTCCAGTCTTCCGGCACTATTCCTGTCGACAATGACGACATAAAGATCAAGGACAAAGGCTCTGCAATCTCCTCCCTGGCTTCCCAGAGAATCCTAGGATAAATCCCATCTGGCCCAGGGGACTTAACTATTTTCACACTTTCCAAAATTGATAACACCTCCTCCTTGAGAACCTCAATCCCATCTAGCCTAGTAGTCTGAATCTCAGTATTCTCCTTGACAACATTTTCTTTCTCTACTGTAAATACTGATGAAAAATATTCATTTAACGCTTCCCCTATCTCCTCTGATTCCACACACAACTTCCCACTACTATCCTTGATTGGCCCTAATCTAACTCTAGTCATTCTTTTATTCCTGATATACCTATAGAAAGCCTTAGGGTTTTCCTTGATCCTCTCCGCCAATGACTTCTCGTGTCCTCTCCTTGCTCTTCTTAGCTCTCCCTTTAGATCCTTCCTGGCTAGCTTGTAACTCTCAAGCGCCCTAACTGAGCCTTCACATCTCATCCTAACATAAGCCTTCTTCTTCCTCTTGACAAGGGCTTCAACTTCTTTAGTAAACCACGGCTCCCTCGCTCGACAACTTCCTCCCTGCCTGACAGGTACATACTTATCAAGGACACGCAGTAGCTGCTCCTTGAATAAGCTCCACATTTCGATTGTGCCCATCCCCTGCAGTTTCCTTCCCCATCCTACGCATCCTAAATCTTGCCTAATCGCATCATAATTTCCTTTCCCCCCGCTATAATTCTTGCCCTGCGGTATATACCTGTCCCTGCCCATCGCTAAGGTAAACCTAACCGAATTGTGATCACTATCACCAAAGTGCTCACCTACATCTAAATCTAACACCTGGAAGGGTTCATTACCCAGTACCAAATCCAATGTGGCATCGCCCCTGGTTGGGCTGTCTACATACTGTGGCAGAAAAACCTCCTGCACACACTGGACAAAAACTGACCCATCTAAAGTACTCGAACTATAGTATTTCCAGTCAATATTTGGAAAGTTAAAGTCCCCCATAACAACTACCCTGTTACTCTCGCTCCTGTCGAGAATCATCTTCGCTATCCTTTCCTCTACATCTCTGGAACTATTCGGAGGTCTTAGAAAACTCCCAACAGGGTGACCTCTCCTCTCCTGTTTCTAACCTCGGCCCATACTACCTCAGTAGACGAGTCCTCAAACGTCCTTTCTGCCGCTGTAATACTCTCCTTGATTAACAATGCCACAGACCCCCCTCTTTTACCATCCTCTCTGTTCTTACTGAAACATCTAAATCCAGAACCTGCAACATCCATTCCTGCCCCTGCTCTACCCATGATTTCCTTCCCTAAAGGAACTTAGTGAGCCAGATGATTTTTAACAGCAATTGACAATGGTTTCATGGTCACCATTAGACTAATTCCAGATTTATTAGTTGAATTCAAATTCAAATTTCACCACCTGCTGTGATGGGATTTGAACCCATGTCCCCAGAGCACTAGCCTGGGCTCTGAAATACTAGTCCAGATTCATCAATGACCTCACCTCCATCATAAGGTCAGAAGTGAGGTTGTTTGCTGATGATTGCACAATGTTCAGCACCATTTGCGACTCCTCAGATACTAAAGCAGCCCATGTCCATATGCAGCAACACCTGGACAACATCCAGGCTTGGGCTGATAAGTGGCAGGTAACATGTACCAGGCAATGACTATCGCAAATGAGAGAGAATCTAACCATCTCCTCTTGACGCTCAATGGCATTACCATCGCTGAATCCCCCACTAACAATCCCAGGGGTCACCACTGATCAGAAACTGAACTGGACCAGCCACTTAAATGCTGTGGCTCCAAGAGCAGGTCAGAGGCTAGGAATTCTGCGGTGAGTAACTCACCTCCTGTCTCCCCAATGCCCATCCACCATCTACAAGGCACAAGTCAGGAGTGTGTTGGAATACTCTCCACTTGCCTGGATGGGTGCAGCTTAAATACTCAAGAAGTTCGACACCATCCAGGGCAAAGCAGCCCACTTGACTGGCGCCCCAGCCACCACCTTCAACATTCACTCCATCCACCACTGACGCACAATGGCAGCAGTGTACACCACATACAAGATGCACTGCAGCAACTCACCAAGGCTCCTTCGATAGCACTTTCCAAACCCGTGACCTCTACCACCTAGAAGGACGAGGGCAGCAGATGCATGGGAACACCACTTGCAAGTTCCCCTCCAAGCCTCAAAGCATCCTGACTTGGAACTATATCACCGTTCCTTTACTGTCGTTGGGTCAAAATCCTGGAACCCTCTTCCTAACAGCACTGCGGGTGTACCTACACCACATGGACTGCAGCGGTTCAAGGCAGCAGCTCACCAGCACCTTCTCAAGGGCAATTAGGGATGGGCAACAAATGCTGGTCTAGCCAGTGATGCCCACAACCCATGAATGAATAAAAAAAGTTCTGAGCCCACGCTTTAGGAAGGATTTGAAGGCACTGGAGAGTGTGCAGAAAAGATTTATGTGAATGGTTGCAGGGATGAGAGACTTCAGTTATGTGGATAGATTTGCGAGGCTGCGTTGTTCTCCTGTGAGAACAGGAGGTTGACAGGATATTTGAAAGAGGTGTTCAAAATCATGAGATGTCTGGACAGCGTAGATAGGGAGAAACTGCTCCAATAGGCAGAGGTGTTGCGAATCTGAGGACACCAATTTAAGGTGATTGGCAAAAGAACCAGAGGGGACATGAGGAAAAATTTTTGTTAGGACCTAGAATGCACTGACTGAGTGTGTGGTGGAGACAGATTCAACTGAGGTTTCAAAAGGGAATTGGGTAATTATCTGAAGAGAAAGAATTTGCAGGGTAATGAGGAAAAGACAGGGAAGTGGGACTAGCCGAGTTGCTCTTGGGAGAGCCGGCACGGACAAAACAGGCTGAATGGTCTCCTTCTGTGCTGTAACCATTGTATGGTTCTATAAGGGGCACCCAGCTTTGTCACTCACATAGGTTGATTTGTACTGAAAAAACCTTTGCAAATGGGACTTACAAGGCAAAAGCAAGGCTAGTTGCTCAAGGTTTTGAAGAACAACTGGGTGATACAGATGTTAGAGTGGGCTCTTCCATAATTGGAAAAGTAATCTTCATTTTTTTACCTTGTTTGGTCACATATTCGTGGGAGTGCAGATTATTCGACATAAAAGCCTTATTTTTGCAGTGTTTCTGAAATCACGTAAAGAGGCAGCAGATGCAGAAGGAAAATTATGAAAACTAAACAAATTCATCTATGGCTTGAATGATGCTTCCAGGCTGTGGTATTTTTCAGTGTGATCTGCTTTGCTGAAAATCGTTGTGTTCAACTAAAAATAAATCCCACAATGTTTTATTGCTATCATAAAGGAAAATCTTTAGGTCTCTTCGTGATGCACATTAATGATTTCTTCTGGAGTGATACTGCAGAATTTGTGAAGTGTGTTGTTCATAAGATGACAGTAGAATTTAAAATTGGGAGAGAAGGAAGGAAAAAAAGGGAGGTTGGGGTGCAGTACTGTTTAGGGAAGACTAAGGCAGCACTGACTGGAAAGGGAGGATGTTCTTGTGGGGAAAAGGACAGAATTCAATTGGGTGACCATTTCGAAGCAAAAAAGGGTATGATCATGCCACTGAGGTATTCTATAAGCCATAAAATAGAGAGGGGGAGATCTAGAGGAGCAAAACTGTAGGGAAACACCACAGAGATGTGCAAGAACTATAGAGTGGTGATATTGTTGGGGGTGGGGGGTTGTGTGGAGAGGGGATCTAGCCAGGATAAAATGGAACCAAAGTTTGACAGGAAAAACTAAACATAACAATGGGTGATCTTTAAGGAGATGTTTCAGGTACAGGCTAGGTACATTCCAACAGTGACAAAAGACAGGGGAAGCAATGCCAGGGCTCCATGGATAACGAGGGAGACGAGAATGTGATGAAACAAAAAAAAAAAGAGGATGTATGACATATATCAGGTGAATTCTTCAAGTGAGAACCAGAATTCTTCAAGTGGGCGGCACAGTGGCGCAGTGGTTAGCACCGCAGCCTCACAGCTCCAGGGACCTGGGTTCGATTCTAGGTACTGCCTGTGCGGAGTTTGCAAGTTCTCCCTGTGTCTGCGTGGGTTTTCGCCGGGTGCTCCGGTTTCCTCCCACATCCAAAAGACTTGCAGGTGATAGGTAAATTGGCCATTGTAAATTGCGCCTAGTGTCGGGAGGTGATAGGGAATATGGGATTACTGTAGGGTTGGTATAAATGGGTGGTTGTTGGTCGGCACAGACTCGGTGGGCCGAAGGGCCTGTTTCAGTGCTGTATCTCTTTAAAAAAAAAATCAAACATACGTTTTTTAAAAATTTGTTTCATGGAATGTGGCAAAGTAAGAAGGTAAGAAGAAAATAAGAATGGCAAAGAGAGACTGAGAGTAGAATGGCAGCTAACATAAAAGATAACCCAAAAATCTTCTACCATCATGTCAATAAGAAGCAAGTAGTACGAGGCAGGGTGGGTCCTATTAGGGACAAAGAGGGTGAGATATGCTTAGAAGCACAGAGCAAGGCTAGAATACTTAACAAATACTTTGTACTGGTGTTTACTAAGGAAGAGGATGCTGACAAAATATATGGGGAAATGGAGATGGTAGAGGTAGTGGATGGGGGTGAAAATTAATGGACAGGATGCACTGGAAAGGCTGGCTATGCTTAGAGTGGACAAGTCACCTGGTCCAGATCGCCTGCATCCCAGATTGCTAAAGGAAGTGGGAGTGGAGATAGCGGAAGGGCTTGTCACAAATGTTCCAATCTTCCTCGGATAAAGCAGAGGTGCCAGAAGATTGGAAAGTGGCAAATAGGACATCTTTGTTCAAGGATGGATGTAAGGATGTTCCTAGTAACTGCAGTCTGGTCAGTTTAACATCAATGGTGAGTAAGGTTTTAGAAACAATAATCAGGGAAAAAAGATCAACAGGCAATTGGAGAGGTTTGAGTTAATTAAGGAAAGCCAGCACTGATTTGGAAAAGACAGATCGTGTTTAATTAATTAAATTGATTTTTCTGATGAAGTAACAGGGAAGGTTGCTGAGGAAAAAGCAATGGATGTTGTCTCTATGGATTTTAAGTGTTTGACAAAATACCACATAAAAGGCTGGTTAACAAAATTGAGGCTCATGGAAGAGGGTCAGTGTCAGCTTGGATAAAAAGCTTGGCTTAAGGACAGAAAACATCAAGTTGTGGCAAATGGCTATTTTTCAGACTGGAGGATGGTAGACAGAAGTGTTCCCCAAAGGTTAGTGCTAGGACCATATACATATAAATAAATGACTTAAATATTGGAATACAGTAAAATTTCAAAATTTGCCAATAATACTAAACTTGGAGGTGTGACAAATACGGAGCATACCAATTGACTGCAACAGGACATAGATAGGCTAGCAGAATGGCAGACAAGTGACAGATGGAAATTAATAGAGAGAAGGGTGAGGAGATGGATTTTGGCAGAAGGGATAGGGAGGACATTATATACTTAACGGCACAGTTCTAAAGAGCACGCAGGGATAGAGGGAGCTCGGGGTGCATATGCATAGATCTTGAAAGATGGCAGGACATACTGAGGGAACAGCTTGCAAAGTATATCAGATCTTGGGCTTCATGAATTAAGGCATAGAGTACTGAAGCAGAGATGTTATGCTGAACCTTTCTAAAGCTCTGGTTAAGCCACAACTAGAGCACTGCGTCCAATTCTGGTCACCACACTTTGAGGATGTGAGGGTTGTTGAGATAGTGCACAGGAGATTTACCAGAATAGTTCTAGGGATGAGGGATTTTAGCTGCAAGGTTAGGATGGAGAAGCTGGGGTTGTTCTTCTTGGAGCAAAGGAGACTGAGGGGAGATTTGATGGAGGTATATAAGATTATGACAGGTTTAGATAAGGTATCCAAAAGAAAAGCTGTTCGCATTAGCAGATGGTACAAGGACTAAGGGACAAAGATTTAAGGTTTTGGGCGGGAGATGGGAGGGGAATGTGAGGAAGAAATTGTTTTTTTAATGCAACGAGTGGCAATGACATGGAACTCGCTGTCTACAAGGGCGGTGGAAATGGAGGTGATGAATGATTTCAAAAGGAAATTAGACAGGCACTTGAAGGAAATAAACTTGCAGGGCTACGGGGATAGAACGGGGGAATGGGAATGTCGGGTTTGCTCTTTGCTGAGACAGCATGGACACGATGGGCCAAATGGCCTTCTGTGCAGTAATGACTGTGATTTGGTCACTCAGACAAAGCAGTCAAACACTTTGAGTAAGAGATGGGGGACATTGTAAAGGTGAGAGATTACAGAATTAAAACACATGCTTTAGTGCCCAAATGTAAAGTACCTTTTCTCATCGTGAATCAGGCAAGTCTTGCAGTTTACTTGATATAATATTTACGCAAGAAAGCTAAAAAGTTCACCAGCTGGCAGCATATCAGTCAAAATCAGTCAGCAGTAACAGAGATAAAACCTGATAAGTAACTACTTTTTAAATTGAAGACCCGTTGTATGGATTTATTTTGACTGCAATACATTATTAAATAGGGGATGGTTTTAAAAGTAAAAAAACAGCTTTTTCAAGAGAAACTGATAACTGCTGTTGTGTGACTGACTTCAGCCTCACCCCCTACAGCTTTCAGAAGTAATTAATCCTTACTTCTGGTTGCCAAATTCATTGCCGGAGCAGGTTAGTGGCTGCACTGTTTTTTCCCCCAGATGATGTTCACACCTTTTGAGCTTCCAGCACTTCAATCTTTCTGAGTGGAAAGAGCAGTCACTGTGGAAACAGTTCCATTGACCTTAATTAAATTCATGATGACCCTCTGATTGTTGTAGTTCCTGTGCCACACACTCATGCAAACAGACCATGATGGTATTAAACAGTGGCAAGTCAGGCACGGATAAATATCGCTTATTAATTCTACCACTCTATTCTAATTGACCGGATTTAAAGGTACTCGAGTAAATTCATCAAGGGTTCCGAGAACCGCAGATGATAAGCCTAGAATGGACGCAGGCTGGGGCCAGAAGTGGCAGGCAGGTAGATATTAGGAGGAGATCCTGAGCATGGTTTACAATGCAACCAGTGGAAATTCGCTGGTTCTCGTTTGTGTTATCACTGGTCAAGCCCTGCAGGCATCTCTGGATGTCTTACTCTTTAAGAAAGGGGAAACGTTACACTGACATCTTGGAAAGAAAAGCACTGAAAGTCAGGATTTCATACGAGGAAAAGCTTAAGGAACAATGGGGCGTAAGAACTTTCTATTTTCAGCACCAACATGAGGGTATGACGGATGTTTCCCTGCTCTCATGCCCGAGTGCAGACGTAGACTTGGGTCAAAAAAATGGACCCTAAAGCAATTAATACTTTAAAAATGGGAGAAGCCCGAAAAGATGCAACTTGTGTTGATGATGGGTTCGTGAAGGAACCTAGTGATTGGAGCACATGAAGCTTTTCATTACAATTTAAGCTAAATTAGGCGATGAGATCAGAAATCATATTCCTTCATCCTCGAGGTGTGGTCTCTGAAATATAGCCTAGAATGTCCGTACATGTTTATTTAGATATTTTACATATTGGAAAGGCTAAGCATCCCAGCATGCTGTTCCAACAGGCCAAGAAACCTTTGACAAGCAGCTATCGAACTCCTATAATAGCAAGATAAACAGGCTGCGAATAACATGATGAGAGGTTAGGTTATTGATTATTTATTTATTTTGAGATACAGCACTGAAACAGGCCCTTCGGCCCACCGACTCTGTGCCGACCAACAACCACTCATTTATACTAACCTTACAGTAATCCCATATTCCCTATCACCTACCTACACTAGGGGCAGTTTACAATGGCCAATTTACCTACCGCCTGCAAGTCTTTGGCTGTGGGAGGAAACCGGAGCACCCAGCGAAAACCCATGCGGTCACAGGGAGAACTTGCAAACTCCGCACAGGCAGTACCCAGAATCGAACCCGGGTCCCTGGAGCTGTGAAGCTGCAGTGCTAACCACTGCGCCGCCCCAATCTGGCAATCTCCCATAATAGCTAGACTAAAAAGAATACAAACAAGGCAACATATAAAACAATGCAAGAGATTCCACAAGTTGGCAGAAAAGGAACAAAGTCCAATCAACATTCCTCTCAGTGGAACCTGGTAGTATTGTCTCTTTTGTAATAATTCCTGCAACTTGTGTTTTGCTCATGACTCAGTTTGTTGCCTTTGGGACGACAGTCAGTTCTTTTAAATCTGCTAATAAAATATACCCAACTACACACCATATTGGCTTAGTCCCCTTCGGAATCTTTTAACAGCAGGAACTTGCATTTCTATAGCACCTTTAACTTATTAAAGCATCCCAAAGTGCTTCACAGAAGCATTATAAAGCAAAATTCGACACTGAGTCGCATAAGGAGACAATAGGGCAGATAACCAAACCTTCAGGAGAGTATTAAAGGAGGAGACGCAGTCAGGTGGAGAGGTTTAGGAGGGAATTCCAGAGCTTATGACCTAGGCAACAGAAAGTATGGCCACAAATGACGGAGCAATTAAAATCGGGATGCTAAGAGGCCAGAATAAGATAAGTGCAGATATCTTGAAGGGTTGTTGGGCTGGAGGAGGTTACTGAGATAGGGGCAAGGCCATGGAACGATTTGAAAAAAAGGATGAAAATTTTAAAATTGAGGTGTTGCTTAACCTGGGCCAATGTAGGTCAAGAAGCACAGGGGTGACGGGTGAACAGGACTTGGTGCGAGTTTGGACACAGGCAGTTTTGGATGACCTCAAGTCTACGGAAAGTAGAACATGGGAGGCCAGCCAGAAGTGTGCTGGAATAGTCAAGTCTAGACATATCGGAGGCATGGATGATGGTTTCAATAGCAGATGAGCCAAGGCAGGGATGGAGTTGATGTTACTAAGGTAGAAACAGGCAGTCTTGGTGGTGACGGATATGTGGTCGGAGCTCACCGCAGGTTAAATACTACAGAGGGGCAGCTGGAGCCAGGGTGACTGGGGAAGGAGGAAACAGGCTAAATGTTCCACGCTTTGTCTTTTTGCAGACAGGGCCTGAACCTACCAGTTACTGTTGTCCACTGCATCTCCGAACCCTGGGGTGTCGACGATGGTCAGTGTAAGTTGTACACCTCCTTCTTTAACCAGAACCTTTGCCTGTTCAACCTAGAAACAAACATAGGTATACACCACTGAGGCAGCCATTCAAAAAGCATCCAACTACTTAAAACATTTACAGAGAGTGGAAACATAATGGCTAAAGGGTATCAGCTTGAGAGAACAACAGATAAAAGCAGTGCCAATAAGTCAGTAAGAGTGGAGAGTGAGCCTGAAATGGCCACTGCACTGCCACAGAAGCTGCAGAAGGTGAGAGAGTGGGTAATTACCAAATATGGTATGAAGACGACACAGGTAGTGCAGGAATCCCCCAAACCAGTGGCATTCATTAAGCAGGTTTCAGTTTTGAATACCAGGAGGGTTGATGTCTCCTTGGAGAAATGCAGTCAAAATCAAACCCCCTCCCACACTGCACTAATTTGACTACACACAGAGGGAAAAGAGTAGAAATGTAGTGGTCATAGGGGATTTGATAGTTAGGGGCACAGAGACATTCCTGCAACCACAAACATGAATCCTGAATGCTATGTTGGCTGCCTGGTGCCAGGGTAAAGGATATCACCATGCAGGTGCAGGATGTTTTGCAAGGGGAAAGGGAACAGTCAGAAGTCTTGGTCAATATTGGTTAACTAGTACTGTTGGTGAGAAGAACCAGAAAAAAAAAGAGAGGAAATTAGATCAGAGGACAGAGAGAAAAAACAGCAATAAAAATAGAAATATTCCAAAAATTGTAGGAACCAGTTTGAGGAAATCAGCAAAAGTGATGAAGGTATTGAAATGCATGTCAATGTCCGAAGTGTAACTAACACGTTTGATGAACTGCAGACACAAACTACTACATGGGATTATGACACAGTTGCATTAACAGACACGGCTCAAACAAAGCCAGAAATGGGTTAACGTAATAAAACCAAAAAGTGCTGAAAATACTCAAAGTCTGGCAGCATCTGTGGAGAGGGAAGGAAAGTTAATGTTTCAGGTCAGTGACCGTTCATCAGAAATCACCTTCCTTTGTGCTAGGTATGACTCCAGCCAGCGGAGATTTTTCCCCGATTCCCAATGACTCCAATTTTACTAGGGCTTCTTGATGTCACACTCGGTCAAATGCTGCTTGATGTGAAAGCCAGTCACTCGCACCTCACTTCTGCCCAATGTTTGGACCAAGGTAGTAATGAGATTACAGTTCTAAATAGAAAGGATGGATGAAATGGTTCTAAGACTGAGTCTATTTGGTTTGAATTGAGGAACAGAGGGGGAGCTGTTACATTGCTGGGAGTTTTTTTAATATAGAGTTCCAGTCAGGAGAGAGAGGAACAAATTTGTTGGCAAATTTCAACAGCATGTAACAAAATTGCAGTTATATTAGGAGACTCTGATTACCCTAATATAGACTGGGAAAAACAGAGATAAGGATGGGGAAGGAGAAGAATTTACTCGATCAACTGTCTCCAGTCTAACAAGGAAGTAAGCAGTAAGTTCTGAAGAAGAGTCACTGACCTGAAACATTAACTGCTTCTCTCTCCACAGATGCTGCCAGACCTGCTGAGTATTTCCAGCATTTCTTGTTTTTATTTAAGCATTATTGGATCTGGTTCTTGGAACCGAAGGGCAAGTGGAGTGCGTTACAGTAAAAGATCATCTAGCTAACAGTGACAACATAATTCAGTTTAAAGTAATTATGGAAAGAGACCAGAAAATATCAAAGGTAAAAATGCTCAACTCAGGATAAGCTAATTTCAGTGATTTAAGAAGGGACCAAGCACAGGTAGAGTGGAAAAGACAATTGCAGGGTAAAGCAGTAACAGAGCACTGCAGGGCATTCAGGGCAGAGGTAGTTCAGGTACAAACTAGGGAAAGGAGGGAGCATCCAAAGGTAATGTGTTTTGGATGACAAAGGAAATAAAAGTTTAAAATGAAACAGAATAAGGTTTATGACAATGTTGGGAACAAGGTTCAGTTAATAATTAGGAAGATTAAGGAAAGCACAGAAGGGAACTGAAAAAGTTAGTGTGTTCGGCAAAGAGGTTATGAGAAAATAGCAGGCAATACTGAAGTGAATCCTAAAACACTGTATTAACATATAATGTGTAAGCGGTTAGCTGGAGAAAAAGCTGGCCCTATTAAGGACACAAAGGTAAATCTTCAGAAACACTTTGTACCTGACAGTGTCAGCTGTGGCTCAGTTGGTAGCACTCTCGCCTCTGAGTCATAAGGTTCAAGACCCACTCCAGAGCTTGAGCACAAAAATCAAGGCCAACACGGAGGGAGCGCTGCACTGTCGGAGATGCCGTCTTTCGGATGAGACATTAAACTAAAGGCCCCATCTGCCTGCTTGGGTGGATGCAAAAGATCCCATGACACTAATCCAAGGTGCCCTGACCAATGTTGATCCCTCAATCAACACCACAAAAACAGGTTATCTGGCCACATTATCACATTGTGGTAGTTTGCTGTGCACGTACTGGCTGCCACGTTTCCTGCATTACAACAGTGACTACACTTCAAAAAAAGTACTTCATTGGCTGTGTTACAACCAGGTGGAGTCGCCGTCTCAGGCTCCCCTTTCTCCCCTTCTCTGGTTTGACCGCAACAGTGATTGAACTTAGCAACTGAGTGAGCACTTGCTCCTGTTCCTTTAATATAATTGCGAAGAATCAGATAGGTTTTCTTGGATTTAACAAGAAAGATGTAAGTTTATTATCCTTAACACTCAAAACCAGTTAATATTACTAAAATACGCTATGTATCCACACTCACATTCACACAAGAGACACACACAAATAGATTACAGAGGGAAACAAAGTTGAGTGTTTGGAGTTGAGTCTGAAATAAATGGAATTTAAATACTGAATCTCAGTCCGAGTCATCAGTTGAAATGGTAGTCCTGAAGTACTCGCTAGGCCACGTGCACAGTTGTAGGTTTGCTTCTCAGGCTCCAGGAGACAGAAGAGTGGGTTTTATCCTTATCCCCTAGTTGCTGGCTGTGCTGGTCAATAAGTTTGAGGCTTTAGTGGTTTCAGCTGAGGTTTAGCTGGATCTTTACTGGAGAGAGGGAGAGAGAGCGCGCTGTTCTGTCCATGGCTTCTCTGTTACTGTCTGCCTTCTGAGTCACAACTCTCAATCACCCAGAGTTGCACAGGCAGTCACATGACATGACCACCTATTTGTGCTTTAATGAGGTTCGTCTGGAATTTTCTCTGAGATTCAAGGCTCTCCCTTCAGGCTGCCCAGACATACCTGGTGGGGGGATTTGGCTCTTTCAAAGTCAATGGGTGTCGATGAATCGATGACTGCATTGATAAGGTTATCTCAGGTAATTGAATCAGAGAGCACCCCATTGTTCTGTCTAGGCTGAGTCAATCATGTCTGCCTCCGGTCGACTCTGTTGATGATTTATGTGCAAATTGCCATGGCCATCCTTGCTGCTAGCTTTTCTTTGTAAGTTATTTGTAAGCATTTTCAGCAACAGTGTCAGGCAAAGTTTCAATCGATGAAATTAATACTTCCCAATTGGCACGTGGGTTTTCATAACAGCTGTAAGTGCTTTGAGATGTCCGTCGGTCACGAAAGGTGCTATATAAATGCAAGTCTTTCCTTTTTTCTGTCTTCAAAAAGGAAGTGGATGTAAAGGTTCCACTAAAAGAGGACGACATGATGGAGAGGACAGTAATAGATAGAGAAGGCATACTAAAAGGATTAGCAAGACTGAAATTTGTTCCAGTTGGGATGCATCCTACGTTGCAGAAAGAAACAAGGTAGAAATAGCAGAGACATTGTTCACAATCTTTCAATTATCATTAGATACAGGAGTAGTGTCAGAGGACTTGAGGGTTGCCAATGTTATACTTCTATTCAAGAAAGGTGTAAACCAAGAAACTACAGAACTATCAGCCTAACATCAGTGGTGGGGAAGTGATTGGAAACCATTATCAGGGACAAAATAAACTTTCACTTGGAAAGGCAAGGGTTAATCCCAGAGAGCCAGCATGGATTTGTTAAAAAAAAGTCATGTCTGACTAACTTGATTGAATTCTTTGATGAGGTAACAGGGAGGCTAAACAAGGCCCAGCAGTCGATGTACATCTGAACTTTCAGAACGCATTTAACAATGTTCCACGCAGGGGGCTTATTAACATGATGGCAGCCCATGGAGTTAAGGGGAAATGGTAGTATGGATACAAAATAGGCTCAGTGACAAAGCAAAGGCTGGTGGTCGATGGACATCTTTCAGGCTGGGAGGTGGCTTGCACGGATGTTCCCCAAGTGTCAGTTTTGGGACCATTACACTTTCCAATTCTTATAAATGACCCGGACTCGATGTAGGGAGCAGCAATATAAAGTTTGCAGACGATAAAAAAAAGCTTGGTGAAGTAGCAGATAGCAATGAGGATAGTTATAGATTTCAGGCTGACAGACAGGATGGTGAAAGGGTAGAAGCATGACAGATGGAATCCAATGCAGAGAAGTGTGAAGTAATGTACTTTGGAAGGACTAATATGGAAAGACAGTATATTATAAATGGCATGATTTTGAGCAGTGTAGATGAGCAGAGAGACCTCAGTGTATATATACACAAATCCTTAAAGGTAGCAGGGCAAGGTGATTAAAAAAGCTTGTGTTTATAAATAGGCGGCGCAGTGGTTAGCACCGCGCCTCACAGCTCCAGGGACCCGGGTTCAATTCTGGGTACTATCTGTGCGGAGTTTGCAAGTTCTCCGTGACCGCGTGGGTTTTCCCCGGTTTCCTCCCACCACCAAAGACTTGCAGGCGATAGGTAAATTGGCCATTGCAAATTGCCCCTAGCGTAGGTAGGTGGTAGGGAATATGGGATTACTGTAGGGTTAGTATAAATGGGTGGTTGTTGGTCGGCACAGACTCGGTGGGCCGAAGGGCCTGTTTCAGTGCTGTATCTCTAAATAAAATAAAATAAATAGCATATAGAAGCAAAGAGGTAATGATGCTAGAACTTTATAAAGTACTGGTTAGGCCTCAGCAAGAGTATTGTGGACAATTCGGAGCACCACACTTCAGGAACGATATAAAGGCCTTAGAAAAGATCCAGAGGAGATTCCCAGGACATAACCAGGGATAAGGGGCTAGAAAAGTTAAGACTGTTCTCCTTGGAACAGGGAGGGTTAAGAGGTGACCAAAGAGAGGTTTTAAAGATAATCAGAGGTTTTGATATCAGAGACACAGAATGGGTCATAAATTCAAAATCATTGACAGAAGATCTAGAGGGGAGGTAAGAATTTTTTTACTCAGTTGTTGGGATCAGGAACATTCTACCTGAAAAGATGCTGGAAGCTGATTCCATAAATTATTTGGAAAAGGTTGTTGGGCAGGTGCTTGAGGATGAGGAACTGACAGGGTCACAGAGAGAAATGTGGAACTAAGCATGACTGCTTCATTCTGTACTGAACGTTTCTATGATCCTATAAAGGAACGATTCAAAACAACCAAACACAGTCTGCTGTTGCAGCAAATCTGCAATTATTGACTGTAACTTTGGTACTTCCAGCACGAAGCTCAGGATGTCGTCAGAGATCAGTAAAAGAAATCCTCAGTGAAACACTTGGAGGGGTGTGAACTAAACCTCATTTCCACTGATGAAAGGCTATTAAAACAGTGTGCAGCACAGATACAACCCAGCGTATACACAACACCCCTTCCACCAATCACACTAATCCACTGACTCACAAATTCACCACGACACACAGGCGCGCACAAACACAGGATCGGAGACCTGGAGGCATGTACATAGGTTTGAGAGTCTGACAGTATGTCTCAGTCCCCGTTGTGGGGGTGCCAGTCTCTCTCCCTAGCCACCCCCCACCCCTCCGTACTGTGTGGGTGTCAAGCCACCTCCCTCCCCCTCCCCGTGGGCAGAGGGAACCCCGCCCTCCCTCTCCCCGTGGGCAGAGGGAACTGCCCCTCACTCCCTCCGTCTCCCTGAGGGCGTGGAAGATCTCCCTCCCTCTCCCTGAGGGCGCGGAGGATCTCCCTCCCACTACCTGTGGGTGGAGGATCTCCCTCCCTTCCTCTGTGGTCTGGGGGACCATTCCTCTCCCTAACTCTGTGGGTGAAGAGACACCCCTCCGTGTTCCTGTGGGCGGGTGGGCCTCCCCTCCTCCCTCTCCATGAGCGAAGTCAAACCCCCCCTCCCTCCCTCTCCCTGCGGGTGGAGGGATCCCACTCCCTCCCTTACCCTGCCTCCCTGCAGGCGGAGGATCCCCCTCCCTCCCTCTCCCTGCAGGCGGAGGCATCCCCCTCCCTCCCTCCCCCATCTCCCTGTGAGGGGAGTGGGGGGAGGAAAGAGAGTGGGGGGGGGGGGGAGGAAAGAGAGTGGGGGGGGGGGAGGAAAGAGAGTGGGGGGGGAGGAAAGAGAGTGGGGGGGGGGAGGAAAGAGAGTGGGGGGGGGAGGAAAGAGAGTGGGGGGGGAGGAAAGAGAGTGGGGGGGGGGAGGAAAGAGAGTGGGGGGGGGGAGGAAAGAGAGTGGGGGGGGGGAGGAAAGAGAGTGGGGGGGGGAGGAAAGAGAGTGGGGGGGGGGAGGAAAGAGAGTGGGGGGGGGGAGGAAAGAGAGTGGGGGGGGGGAGGAAAGAGAGTGGGGGGGGGGAGGAAAGAGAGTGGGGGGGGGAGGAAGAGAGTGGGGGGGGGGAGGAAAGAGAGTGGGGGGGGGGAGAAGAGAGTGGGGGGGGGGAGGAAAGAGAGTGGGGGGGGGGAGGAAAGAGAGTGGGGGGGGGAGGAAAGAGAGTGGGGGGGGGAGGAAAGAGAGTGGGGGGGGGGAGGAAAGAGAGTGGGGGGGGGGAGGAAAGAGAGTGGGGGGGGGGAGGAAAGAGAGTGGGGGGGGGAGGAAAGAGAGTGGGGGGGGGAGGAAAGAGAGTGGGGGGGGGGAGGAAAGAGAGTGGGGGGGGGAGGAAAGAGAGTGGGGGGGGGGAGGAAAGAGAGTGGGGGGGGGAGGAAAGAGAGTGGGGGGGGGGAGGAAAGAGAGTGGGGGGGGGGAGGAAAGAGAGGGGGGGGGGGAGGAAAGAGAGTGGGGGGGGGGGAGGAAAGAGAGTGGGGGGGGGGGAGGAAAGAGAGTGGGGGGGGGAGGAAAGAGAGTGGGGGGGGGAGGAAAGAGAGTGGGGGGGGGAGGAAAGAGAGTGGGGGGGGGGAGGAAAGAGAGTGGGGGGGGGAGGAAAGAGAGTGGGGGGGGGGAGGAAAGAGAGTGGGGGGGGAGGAAAGAGAGTGGGGGGGGAGGAAAGAGAGTGGGGGGGGAGGAAAGAGAGTGGGGGGGGAGGAAAGAGAGTGGGGGGGGAGGAAAGAGAGTGGGGGGGGAGGAAAGAGAGTGGGGGGGGAGGAAAGAGAGTGGGGGGGGAGGAAAGAGAGTGGGGGGGGAGGAAAGAGAGTGGGGGGGGAGGAAAGAGAGTGGGGGGGGAGGAAAGAGAGTGGGGGGGGAGGAAAGAGAGTGGGGGGGGAGGAAAGAGAGTGGGGGAGGAGGAAAGAGAGTGGGGGGGAGGAAAGAGAGTGGGGGGGGAGGAAAGAGAGTGGGGGGGAGGAAAGAGAGTGGGGGGGAGGAAAGAGAGTGGGGGGGGGAGGAAAGAGAGTGGGGGGGGAGGAAAGAGAGTGGGGGGGAGGAAAGAGAGTGGGGGGGGAGGAAAGAGAGTGGGGGGGGAGAAAGAGAGTGGGGGGGGAGGAAAGAGAGTGGGGGGGGAGGAAAGAGAGTGGGGGGGGAGGAAAGAGAGTGGGGGGGAGGAAAGAGAGTGGGGGGGGAGGAAAGAGAGTGGGGGGGAGGAAAGAGAGTGGGGGGGGAGGAAAGAGAGTGGGGGGGGAGGAAAGAGAGTGGGGGGGAGGAAAGAGAGTGGGGGGGGAGGAAAGAGAGTGGGGGGGGAGGAAAGAGAGTGGGGGGGAGGAAAGAGAGTGGGGGGGGAGGAAAGAGAGTGGGGGGGGAGGAAAGAGAGTGGGGGGGGAGGAAAGAGAGTGGGGGGGAGGAAAGAGAGTGGGGGGGGAGGAAAGAGAGTGGGGGGGGAGGAAAGAGAGTGGGGGGGGAGGAAAGAGAGTGGGGGGGGGAGAGAGGGGAGAAGAGAGTGGGGGGGGAGGAAGAGAGTGGGGGGGGAGGAAAGGGAGTGGGGGGGGAGGAAAGAGAGTGGGGGGGGAGGAAAGAGAGTGGGGGGGAGAAGAGAGTGGGGGGGGAGGAAAGAGAGTGGGGGGGGAGGAAGGAGAGAGTGGGGGGGGAGGAAAGAGAGTGGGGGGGGAGGAAGAGAGTGGGGGGGGAGGAAGAGAGTGGGGGGGGGAGGAATGAGAGTGGGGGGGGGAGGAATGAGAGTGGGGGGGGGGAGGAAAGAGAGTGGGGGGGGGAGGAAAGAGAGTGGGGGGGGGAGGAAGAGAGTGGGGGGGGAGGAAAGAGAGTGGGGGGGGAGGAAGAGAGTGGGGGGGGAGGAAAGAGAGTGGGGGGGGGAGGAAAGAGAGTGGGGGGGGGAGGAAAGAGAGTGGGGGGGGGAGGAAAGAGAGTGGGGGGGGGAGGAAAGAGAGTGGGGGGGGGAGGAGAGAGTGGGGGGGGGGAGGAGAGAGTGGGGGGGGGGAGGAAGAGAGTGGGGGGGGGAGGAAAGAGAGTGGGGGGGGGGAGGAAAGAGAGTGGGGGGGGGGAGGAAAGAGAGTGGGGGGGGGAGGAAAGAGAGTGGGGGGGGGGAGGAAGAGAGTGGGGGGGGGAGGAAAGAGAGTGGGGGGGGGAGGAAAGAGAGTGGGGGGGGAGGAAAGAGAGAGGGGGGGGGGGTGAAGAGGTGGGGGGGGGAGGAAAGAGAGTGGGGGGGGGGAGGAAAGAGAGTGGGGGGGGGAGGAAAGAGAGTGGGGGGGGGAGGAAAGAGAGTGGGGGGGGGAGGAAAGAGAGTGGGGGGGGGGAGGAAAGAGAGTGGGGGGGGGGAGGAAAGAGAGTGGGGGGGGGAGGAAAGAGAGTGGGGGGGGGGAGGAAAGAGAGTGGGGGGGGGAGGAAAGAGAGTGGGGGGGGAGGAAAGAGAGTGGGGGGGGAGGAAAGAGAGTGGGGGGGGGGAGGAAAGAGAGTGGGGGGGGGGGAGGAAAGAGAGTGGGGGGGGGAGGAAAGAGAGTGGGGGGGGGAGGAAAGAGAGTGGGGGGGGGAGGAAAGAGAGTGGGGGGGGGAGGAAAGAGAGTGGGGGGGGGAGGAAAGAGAGTGGGGGGGGGGAGGAAAGAGAGTGGGGGGGGGGAGGAAAGAGAGTGGGGGGGGAGGAAAGAGAGTGGGGGGGGGAGGAAAGAGAGTGGGGGGGGAGGAAAGAGAGTGGGGGGGGCGAGGAAGAGAGTGGGGGGGGGAGGAAAGAGAGTGGGGGGGGGAGGAAAGAGAGTGGGGGGGGAGGAAAGAGAGTGGGGGGGGAGGAAAGAGAGTGGGGGGGGAGGAAAGAGAGTGGGGGGGGGAGGAAAGAGAGTGGGGGGGGGAGGAAAGAGAGTGGGGGGGAGGAAAAGAGAGTGGGGGGGGAGGAAGAGAGTGGGGGGGGAGGAAAGAGAGTGGGGGGGGGAGGAAAGAGAGTGGGGGGGGGGAAGAGAGTGGGGGGGGAGGAAAGAGAGTGGGGGGGGAGGAAAGAGAGTGGGGGGGGGAGGAAAGAGAGTGGGGGGGGGAGGAAAGAGGTGGGGGGGGAGGAAGAGAGTGTGGGGGGGGAGGAAAGAGCGTGGGGGGGGGAGGAAAGAGAGTGGGGGGGGAGGAAAGAGAGTGGGGGGGGGAGGAAAGAGAGTGGGGGGGGGAGGAAAGAGAGTGGGGGGGGAGGAAGAGAGTGGGGGGGGGAGGAAAGAGAGTGGTGGGGGGGAGCGAAAGCGAGTGGGGGGGCGGAGGAAAGAGAGTGGGGGGGGGAGGAACGAGAGTGGGGGGGGAGGAAAGAGAGTGGGGGGGGGGGAGGAAAGAGAGTGGGGGGGGGGGAGGAACGAGAGTGGGGGGGGGGAGGAAAGAGAGTGGGGGGGGGAGAAGAGAGTGGGGGGGGGGGAGGAAAGAGAGTGGGGGGGGGGAGGAAAGAGAGTGGGGGGGGGGGAGGGAAGAGAGTGGGGGGGGTGGGAGGAAGAGAGTGGGGGGGGGGGGAGGAAAGAGAGTGGGGGGGGGCGGGACCGGAAAGAGAGGGGGGGGGGGAGGAAAGAGAGTGGGGGGAGGAAAGAGAGTGGGGGGGGGAGGAAAGAGAGTGGGGGGGGAGAGGAAAGAGAGTGGTGGGGGGAGGAAAAGAGAGTGGGGGGGGAGGAAAGAGAGTGGGGGGGGAGGAAAGAGAGTGGGGGGGGAGGAAGAGAGTGGGGGGGGAGGAAAGAGAGTGGGGGGGGGAGGGGTGGGGGGAGGCCGAGAGTGGGGGGGGAAGCGGTGGGGGTGCAGCCACCCCCCTCCCCCTCCCCGTGGGCGGGGGAGAGCCCCCCCCCTCCACTCCCCCTGCGGTGTGTGCAGCGCTCGCCCGCCCGCCCCCTGCGGGTGTGCAGCGCTCGCCCGCCCGCCCCCTGCGGGTGTGCAGCGCTCGCCCGCCCGCCCCCTGCGGGTGTGCAGCGCTCGCCCGCCCGCCCCCTGCGGGTGTGCAGCGCTCGCCCGCCCGCCCTCCCCCTGCGGGTGTACAGCGCTCGCCCGCCCGCCCTCCCCCTGCGGGTGTACAGCGCTCGCCGCCCGCCCTCCCCCTGCGGTGTACAGCGCTCGCCCGCACCGCCCTCCCCTTGCGGGTGCATAGCGCTTTCTCTCTCTCTCTCCCCCTGCGGGTGCATAGCCCTCTCTCTTTCCCCTTGCGGGTGTGCAGTGTTTGCTCACTCTCTCCCCCTCTGGGTGCATAGCACTCTCTCTCTCTCTGCGGGTGTATAGCTCTCTCTCTCTTTTCCCCCCTCTGGGTGCAGAGCGCGCTCTCTCTCTCCCTCTGTGGGTGTATAGCTCTCTCTCTCCCTGTGGATGCAGTTTCATTAGTAATTTTAAGAAGAGCACAATATTTGCCAGGCTGTTGCATGTGACCAATTGGATAATCTCTCCCTTAGAGCTGAAGACATGATGTGGTAAATGACCTCCTGTGCTGCATCCTACTGCTGCTGCGAGATGAGGAAAGATGAGCTAAGTTATGATCTGGAAGGCACTTTCTGAAAGGGTGATGGTAACAAATTCAATGCAAACTTTCATATGCCAATTGGATAAATACTTGAAAGGGGAAAAGGTACAGGGTTCCAGGAAAAGAGGAACGGAACTAACTGTAATAAAAGCAAAATATTGCAGATACTGGAAATCTGAAATAAAAACAAAGTGCTGTAAGTACTCAGCAGGTCCGGCAGCATCTGTGGAGAGAGAGAGAATGGAAACTAACCGGACAGCTCTTTCATACAGCCAGCACTGGCACAATGGATTGATGGTCTCCTTCTGTTCTGTGTCATTCCGAGATTCTACGATGTTGAAGTACAGATCAACCATGATCTAACTGAATGGATGAACAGGTTCAAGGAGCTGAATGGCTCATCCTGTTCCTAATGCCAACAGTTGAATGTACACACCGTACCCAGTGCACAGCTTCCAGCCTGCCTACAACTCACCTGCACAGTTTTCCTGATCCTGAGCGAGGGCCCGGGTATTCCTTGGAGTACAGGTCGGACAGGAAGAGCGAATTGATTAATGTTGATTTGCCAAGTCCCGATTCCCCTATTATGGAAGAAAAACGTGAAGATCAATCACAACCAATGAGTGACGTGAACTAGTCACTAACACAGCACAGATCACCCAGAGTGCTAGGTCCTGCAGTGGAAGACATTGCCACATTTCATCAATGATACTGGTCAACAGGGTGCTGCAGTCAGCTACAAGTATAGTTTTCGCTCTGAAGCATGAACTCTGCCTGCTGTATGCTTCCCACACGTAATGAGCTCAGGCAGTGTGAGAACACGAACTTCTGGCCATGGGAACTAAACGCAGCTGAAATCAGACTATACCTTGCCACTTTGAATCAAAGCTTGCAGCCAGCTCCAGTCCAGCTAGAATGTATGCGAACGAAGCACTCACCTGCAAACTGGTATGAAATAAAGAACTGGTGGTAGGAAAGAAAGCAGTATATACTATATAGTGACAGTGGGCCTAGAGTAATGGAGTGTGTTAGGGAGCGGTACTCGGGATATGTACCTGGAGTACTGTGCACAACTTTGGTCTCCATATCTAAGGAAGAATGTACTTGCCTTGAAGATGCGACAGCAAAGGTTCACTCGATTTGTTCCTGGATGAGAGGCTGTGTGAATTGGGCCAACACTCTCTGGAGCTTAGAAGAATTGAGAGGTGATCTCATTGAAACAAAGAATCTGAAGGAGTTTGACAGGGTAGACACAGATTTATTTCCCCGGTTGAGCACAGTCGCAGGATAAGGGGGTCAGAACTGGGACAAATTTGCTTGCGGGCGATTTGCTAGTGCTATTAGGGAGGGTTCAAACTAACCTGGCAGGAGTGTGGGAACCAGGAGATAATACAATAGAGGAAAACCAAGGTGCACAGAGAATTGGAAGAGACAGATAGCAATAGAGTAGGAAATAATAAAGTATTACGTGGGGTCAGAGCGAGAGTGTTAGACAGAACTAGAGAAGGGAGTAGTTCCCTATTAGATGGGAGTGGACTGAGAAGGACTTCAAGGAAAGCAAAGACAGGATTACAATACATGTGTGTAAACACACAAAGCGAGGTGAATAAGGTTGGCGAACTACAAGTACAAATAGCAGTTTGGGAATATGATGCAGTGGCAATAACGGAAGCGTGGCTTAAAAATGACGAGGACTGGGCACTTCATATACAAGGATATAAAGTTTTCAGAAAAAACAGAGAAGGAAAAAAGGGAGGTTGGGTAGCAGTCCTGATTAGTGAAGACATTGCAGTGCTGGAAAGGAAGGATACCCTTGAAGGGGCAAGGACAGAATCCATTTGGTTAGAGCTGAGGAGCAAAAAGGGTCTGATCATGCTACTAGGGGTGTTCTACGGGCCTCCAAATAGTTGAGAGAGAGGGGAGAAAATTTGCAGGGAAATCAGATCTGTGCAAGAACTATACAGTGGTAATACTGGGGGACTTTCATTCCCCAAATATCAATTGGGATAATATTAGATTAAAGGGAAAGGAGGAATTCCTCAAAAATGATCAGGAGAACTTGCTTGTTCAGTATGTTCTCAGCCCAACTAGAAAAGAACCATTGCTGGATCTAGTGCTGGGAAATGAGGTGGGCCAAGTGGACCAATGTCTAGGGGGGAGCACTTTGGTAAGAGTGATCGTATCATAAGGTTTAGACTAGTAACGCAGAAAAGCAAGGAACAAAATAAGGTAGAATGCCTCGATTGGAAGGAGGCTAATTTCAATGCGATGAGAAGGGATCTAGCCAGGGTAGAATGTAACCAAAGACTGACAGGAAGAGCTGTATTGGAACAATGGGTGATCTTTAAGCAAGAGATGCTTCAGATACAGGCTAGGAACATCCCAACAAAGGTGAAAGGTGGAGGAGCCAAAAACAGGGCTCCTTGGTTTACAAGAGAGATAGAGATGATGATGAAATAAAAAAAGAGGGTGTTTGATGTATGTCAGGTGACCTCTCCAAGTGAGAACCAGGCCATTTACAATAGGTTGAGAGGGGAAGTGAAGAGGAAAATAAGACTGGCAAAGAGATAATATAAAAATAGAATAGCAGTTAACATAAAAGGGAACCCAAAGATCTTCTACTGGTATGTAAACAGTAAGCATGTAGTAAGAGGAGGAGTGGGGCTTGTTTGGGGCAGAGAGGATAGTATATGCTTAGATGTACTGGGCAAGGCTAACATACTTAATGAGTACTTTGTATCAGTGTTCACTAAGGAAATGGAGCCTGACAAAATATCAGTAGAAGCAGAGAAACTAGAGGCAATGGATAGGATAAAAATTGCGAGGGGGGAGGTACCAAAATAGTTGGCTATCCTTAGGGTTGATAAGTAACCTGGTCTGGATGGCTTGCATCTCAGGCTGCTAAATGAAGTGGGAATAGAGAGAACGGAGGGCTTGCCACAATCTTCCAATCTTCCTTGGATACGGGGGGTGGTGCCAGAGGATGAGAGTGTGGCAAATGTGACACCCTTACTCAAGAAAGTGTGTAAGGACAGTCCTAGCAACTACAGGCCAGTTGGTTTAACATCAGTGGTGGGTAAGGTTTTGGAAACAATAATCAGGGAAAATATCAATGGACACTTACAGAAGTTCGAGTTAATTAAGGATAGCCAGCATGGATTTGTAAACGGCAGATCATGCTTGACTAATTGAATTCTTTGATGAAGTAACAAAGGTGGTTGATGAAAGGAATGCAGTGAATGTTATCTATGGGATTTTAAGAAAGGCTGGTTAACAAAATTGAGGCTCATGGAAAAGGAGGGTCAGTGTCAGCTTGAGTACTAGAATGGCTCCTGGCATTTGAATATTAGTTACAAGGTTAGTTTGGAAAAGCTGTGTTTGTTCTCCTTCGAACAAAGGAGATTGAGGAGAGATTTAATAGAAGTGCACAAGATTATGACAGGTTTAGATAAGCTAGACAAGAAAAACCTGTTCCCATTAACTGATGGTACAAGGACTAGGGGACACAGATTGAAAGTTTTGGGAAAAAGATGCAGGGGGAATGTGAGGAAGCACTTTTTACGCAGTGGGTGGTAATGACCTGGAACTCGCTGCCGACGAGAGTGGTGCGAGTGGAGACAATGACTTCAAAAGTCATTCTTTTATTCCTGATATACCTATAGAAAGCCTTAGGGTTTTCCCTGATCCGATCCACCAATGACTTCTCGTGTCCTCTCCTTGCTCTTCTTTGGAAAGAGAAGCAGAGTTTACGTTTCGGGTCAGTGACCCTTCTTCGGAACTGACAAATATTAGAAAAGTCACAGATTATAAACAAGTGAGGTGGGGGTGGGGCAAGAGATAACAAAGGAGCAGGTGCAGATTGGACCAGGCCTCACAGCTGACCAAAAGTTCACGGAGAAAAGGCAAACAATATGTTAATGGATTGTTGAAAGACAAAGCAATATTGTTTGCCTTTTCTCCGTGACCTTTTGGTCTGCTATTTGGCCTGGTCCAATCTGCACCTGCTCCTTTGTTATCTCTTGCCCCACCCCCACCTCACTTGTTTATAATCTGTGACTTTTCTAATATTTGTCAGTTCCGAAGAAGGGTCACTGACCCGAAACGTTAACTCTGCTTCTCTTTCCACAGATGCTGCCAGACCTGCTGAGTGATTCCAGCATTTCTTGTTTTTGACTTCAAAAGGAAGTTGGATGGCCACCTGAGACACAGATTTGCAGGGCTACAGGAATCAAGCTGGGGAGTGGGATTGACTGCAAAGCTCCGTGAAGAGCCAGCATGGACTTGATGGGCTGAATAGCCTTCTTCGATGCAATAAATGACTGTCTTGAGACCAATCCTGGACTTTCCTGTCTCTCCACATAACTGAAGTCCCTCATCCCTAAGTACCATTCCAGCAAATCTCCTCTGGACCTTTTCCAAGTCCTTGTCATCCTTCCTTATTACATAGAATTCCAACTGGCCACAATACTACAGCTCACATCTAGCCAGTGTTTTATAAAGGATCCCACATGCTTTAAAAACAAAACAGCCTTCTCAGTTTGTCCTGCCACCTTCCAGATTTGTATGCGAGAGCCTCCAGGTGTCTCTGTTCCTGACCCCCTTTAAAATTGTATCATTTAGTTCATATTGCCTCTTCTCATCCATCCTTCCAAAATAGATCACTCCATCTGCCAAATTTCTGCCTGGTCCCAAAAATGTTCTCTTACCCTAGACCTTTGCTTTCTGATTAATAATTGACATACAAACTCTGCCTGATTGCAAGTAATAGTATGTGTTTCAATACAGGTGGACGTAGCTTTGTTGTGTGTCAGTGTAACAATGTTCGGTATTAAATGGTTTCCTGGACTTGATATGGCATTTCAGCCATTAAGCCAACCGTATGGTCAACTGCATCGATAAGCATCACCAAAGGGCAACAGAAATCAATCAGGAAAGACTAGATAGGAAAGCTGCAGCTAGCAACCAAGAGAGTTACCACCATCTCTGAATGGTTAACTAGGGGGTGTACTCATTAACAAGCAGAGGAGATGGAAAGAAGCACCTCTCGGTGAAACCTTTTATCCAGAAACTTAGTGCAACAGAACTGACCATTTATCCTCACCAACAGAAAACTTAAAGGGGCAAAGGATAACTGACTCATTCCTGTGCTGTGACAAGTTGCCTGATCCAAATGTTACTCTGTGTGCTTAGTCTTGTAAATACAAAATGACGTTAGCCTGTAACAGCTCGAGCCTAAGTAACGAAATTAAGACAGAGAGGTGGAGTAAGGTTTGTTGTGAATGCTGCACTCTGTAGCCGACTCACAAAAGGACAGGTGCCATGGGGAGAAGGGAAACAAGGGGAAGAGTGAGAGCTGGGATTTTGACTAATACTCTAATCATGACAAAGACAGACAAAGAAAGTCTGCATTCTCATACCTGCTGTGAGAGCTGAAGTGTCTAACTGTACTGAATTCCAGCCCCGACCCCCACCCCAACAGATCAACCACGGTCTAATTAAACCATTGAAGAGACTCGAAGGGCTGAATGGCCTCCTCCTGTTCCTAGGATGCCCACCACACTTGTCTGTCTAGTCCACAAGGCCAGTACATATAATTATTTTCAAGCTGAAGCCAATAGATTTATTACAATAAGATATTTATAGAGAAACAGCAAGTTACAATAGAATACTTACTGCATCACCTAGTGGTTGCATTGTCAGCAAAGTTTTAGAACATAGAACAGTACAGCACAGGCCCTTCGACCCACGATGTTGTGCCGAACTTTTAACCTACTCTAAGATCAAACTAACTACCTACCCTTCATTCTACTATCATCCATGTACCTATCCAAGAGTCGCTTAAATGTCCCTAATGTATCTGCTTCTACTACCACCGCTGGCAGCGCATTCCACACACCCACCACTCTCTGTGTAAAGAACCTACCTCTGACCTCTCCCCGAAACCTTCCTCCAATCACCTTAAAATTATACCCCCTGGTGATAGCCCTTTCCACCCTGGGAAAAAGTCTCTGACTATCCACTCTATCTATGCCTCTCATCATCTTGTACCCCTCTATCAAGTCACCTCTCATCCTTCTTCGCTCCAATGAAAAAAGCTCTAGCTCCCTCAATCTTTCTTCGTAAGACATGCCCTCCAGTCCAGGCAGCATCCTGGTAAATCTCCTCTGCACCCTCTCTAAAGCTTCCACATCCTTCCTATAATGAGGCGACCAGAACTGAACACAATATTCCAAGTGTGGTCGAACCAGGGCTTTATAGAGCTGCAGCATAACCTCGCGGCTCTTAAACTCAATCCCCCTGTTAATGAAAGCCAACACACCATACGCCTTAACAACCCTATCAACTTGGGTGGCAACTTTGAGCGATCTATGGACATGGACCCCAAGATCCCTCTGTTCCTCCACACTACCAAGAATCCTGTCTTTGAGCCTGTATTCTGCATTCAAATTCGACCTTCCAAAATGAATCACTTCACACTTTTCCAGGTTGAACTCCATCTGCCACTTCTCAGCCCAGCTCTGCATCCTGTCAATGTCCCGGTGCAACCTACAACAGCCTTCCACACTATCCACAACTCCAGCAACCTTCGTGTCATCGGCAAACTTGCTAACCCAGCCTTCCACTTCCTCATCCAAGTCATTTATAAAAATCACAAAGAGCAGAGGTCCCAGAACAGATCCCTGCGGAACACCACTGGTCACCGAGCTCCATGCTGAATACTTTCCATCTACTACCACCCTCTGCTTCGATGGGCTAGCCAATTTTGTATCCAGACAGCCAACTTTCCCTGTATCCCATGCCGCCTCACTTTCTGAATGAGCCTACCATGGGGAACCTTATCAAACGCCTTGCTAAAATCCACATACACCACATCCACTGCTCTTCCTTCATCAATGTGTTTTGTCACATCTTCAAAGAATTCAATAAGGCTTGTGAGGCATGACCTGCCCCTCACAAAGCCATGCTGACTGTCTCTAATCAAACCATGCTTTTCCAAATAATCAAATCCTGTCTCTCAGAATCCTCTCCAATAATTTGCCCACTACCGACGTAAGACTGACTGGCCTATAATTCCCAGGGTTATCCCGATTCCCTTTCTTGAACAAGGGAACAACATTTGCCACCCTCCAATCATCCGGTACTACTCCAGTGGACAGTGAGGACGCAAAGATCATCGCCAAAGGCGCAGCAATCTCTTCCCTCGCTTCCCGTAATATCCTTGGGTATATCCCGTCTGGCCCCGGGGACTTATCAGTCCTCATATCATTCAAAATTTCCAGCACATCCTCCCTCTTAACCTCAACCTGTTCGAGCATATCAGCCTGTTCCACGCTGTCCTCACAAACGACCAGGTCCCTCTCACTAGTGAATACTGAAGCAAAGTATTCATTTAGGACCTCCCCTAAACAACTTCCACATTTCTGTCGTGCATTTCCCTGAGAACATCTGTTCCCAATTTATGCTCCTCAGTTCCTGCCTAATAGCATTGTAATTCCCCCTCCCCCAATTAAATATTTTCCCATCCCGTCTGCTCCTGTCCCTCTCCATGACTATAGTAAAGGTCAGGGAGTTGTGATCACTATTACCGAAATGCTCTCCCACCGAGAGATCTGCCACCTGGCCTGGTTCATTGCCAAGCACCAAGTCCAACATAGTCTCCCCTCTAGTCGGCCTATCTACATATTGAGTCAGGAAACCTTCCTGGACACACCTGACAAAAACTGCTCCATCCAAACTATTTGCAATAAGGAGGTTCCAATCAATATTCGGGAAGTTGAAGTCACCCATGACAACAACCCTGTTACTTCTGCACCTTTCCAAAATCTGCCTCCCAATCTGTTCCTCCGTGTCTCCGTTGCTATTGGGGGATCTATAGAAAACTCCCAACAAAGTGACTGCTCCTTTCCTGTTTCTGACTACCCATAATGACTCAGTAGACAAACCCTCCTCGACGACCTCCCTTTCTGATACTATCCCTGATTAGCAATGCCACTCCCCCATCTCTTTTTCCTCCCTTCCTATTCCTTTTGAAACATCTAAATCCCGGAACATCCAACATCCATTCCTGCCCCCGTGATATCCAAGTCTCTGTAATGGCCACAACATCGTAGCTCCACGTACTTATTTTGTTAAAGCTCCAATTATGTCTCCTTAATGCTCTGTCCAACAGTATAAATACTGTTAGGTGACCTATAAACTACTCCCACCAGTGTTTTCTGACCTTTGTTATTCCTGACAATCCATCCATATTGATTCTACTTTTTGATCTTCCGAGCCAAGATCCTTTTCCACTTATGTCCTTATGCCATTCTTTACTATCAAGGCTACTCCTCCTCCTTTTCCATTCTGTCTATCTTTTTGAAATGTTGTGTACCCGAGATTATTTATTTCCCAACCTTGGTTACCTTGTAACCATGTCTCTGTAAAGGTAATTAGATCTGAACCTTTTATCTCTATTTATGCCACTACTTCATCTATCTTATGAATGCTTCATGCATTCAGATAAAAAACCTAAGTTTTTTTTTTCTATTCTTTCCTTACTCGCTGATGCACTATCACCATTAAACTCTGCTTGTCTTTACCCATATCACTACATGGTTCTATTGCCTCAACTTTTGTCTTTAGATTTCTAAATCTCCCTTCACTTGACCACCACCACCCCCGCAATATTTTACTTTAAAGCTCTATCCACAGCCCGAGTGATACAATTCGCCAGGACACTGACCCTCGGCTGGTTTAAATGGAGCCAACTCCAATGGAACAGCTCCCTTTTTCCCCAGTACTGGTGCCAATGCTCCATGAATCAAAACCCCTTCTTCCCACATCACTCGTTTAATGCGTTTAATTCTCTAATCCGCTTGACTCTACGCCAATTTGCATGTGGCTCAAGTAACAAACCAGAGATTACCACCTTTGTGGTTCTGGGTTTTAATTTTGTAGAAATCACAGAAATTTGCAGCATGGAAGACCATCGTGTCCACGCCATCCAGCCTAATCCCATTTTCTAGTTCTTGGTCTGGAGCTTTGCAGGATATGGCACTTCAAGTGCATATCCAAGTACTTTTTAAACGTAATGAGGGTTTCCGTCTCTCCACCCTTTCAGGCAGTAAGTTCGAGATCCCCAACTGCCCTCTGGGTGAAAGCATCTCCCTCTGAATCCCCTCTAAACTTCCTACCCTAAATCTATGCCCTCTGGTTATGAACCCTCAACCAAAGGGAATACAGACTTACTATCCACTATCTAGACCCTTTAAAATTCCTATACACTTCAATTAGGTCTCTCCTCAGCTTCCTCTATTCCAAAGAAAACAACCCTTAGCCTATTCAATCTTCCCTCACAACTGAAATTTGGACCATAGCTCCTCAAACTTTCTCAGCAGAGCATCTTCCTCATTCTACCCATGTCCTTGGTTCCTATGCAGACCACTGGATATATGACACACTGCCTGCTGTCCCTCAGCCTGCACGTGACACACTGCCTGCTGTCCCTCAGCCTGCACGTGACACACTGCCTGCTGTCCCTCAGCCTGCACGTGACACACTGCCTGCTGTCCCTCAGCCTGCACGTGACACACTGCCTGCTGTCCCTCAGCCTGCACGTGACACACTGCCTGCTGTCCCTCAGCCTGCACGTGACACACTGCCTGCTGTCCCTCAGCCTGCACGTGACACACTGCCTGCTGTCCCTCAGCCTGCACGTGACACACTGCCTGCTGTCCCTCAGCCTGCACGTGACACACTGCCTGCTGTCCCTCAGCCTGCACGTGACACACTGCCTGCTGTCCCTCAGCCTGCACGTGACACACTGCCTGCTGTCCCTCAGCCTGCATGTGACACACTGCCTGCTGTCCCTCAGCCTGCACGTGACACACTGCCTGCTGTCCCTCAGCCTGCACGTGACACACTGCCTGCTGTCCCTCAGCCTGTACCTGACACACCGCCCGCTGTCCCTCAGCCTGTACCTGACACACCGCCCGCTGTCCCTCAGCCTGTACCTGACACACCGCCCGCTGTCCCTCAGCCTGTACCTGACACACCGCCTGCTGTCCCTCAGCCTGTACCTGACACACTGCCTGCTGTCCCTCAGCCTGTACCTGACACACTGCCTGCTGTCCCTCAGCCTGTACCTGACACACTGCCTGCTGTCCCTCAGCCTGTACCTGACACACTGCCTGCTGTCCCTCAGCCTGTACCTGACACTGCCTGCTGTCCCTCAGCCTATGCCTGACACACTGCCTGCTGTCCCTCAGCCTATGCCTGACACACTGCCTGCTGTCCCTCAGCCTGTACATGACACACTGCCTGTCGCCAGTATGATTCAGAAGGTTGAAGAGTTCAAGTCTCACTTGCAGAGACTCGAGTACATAGTCCAGGTCGACACTCCAGTGTAGTACTGAGGTAGTGCTGCACTGTAGGTGGTGCTGTCTTTCACATAAGACATTAAACCCTGCCTGTCCTCTCAGGTGGATGTAAAGGATCCAGCACTACTCAAAGAACAGGACTGCGTTACTGCCCATTTTGGTTGTTACAATGTTACGGAGGTGAAAGGAGGCGGTCTTGGTTAAGTGAAGGGATGTGGGATCATAAGCTCAGCTCAGAGTCAACTCGGATGTTGAAGTGGCAAACCATCTTGAGTCAGAGGCTGGAGGGGGCCGCAAGATAAAAAGGGGGCAAGGATGGACATATGGAATGTGGAGTGGGGAGGAACGCTGATGCAGGGACGGAAGGGTAGATATTCTCTGGCTCAATTCTAAATATTACTTCAAAGCAAATCAGGCTGGTGTGTGAGAAGGATTAGAGGAAAGTAAATTTAAAACAGGTATTAGAAATTGTTACTTAGTTCAAAGGAGGAATGTTTTGAATAATGTGCCAGTAATGAGACAAGAGATCAATTTGTTAGTGGTATAAATCATACTAGCTGGTTAGTGATGAATTTTGATGGGATTTTTCTTGTCCTAGACTGTCCTTGCTTTCAATCCCAGTGTAATGTATGAGAATTGCCTGCTATATTTTTCCATTTACACGACCAGGATTTATTAAACAGCAGCAAATCCCAGAAACGCACTGCTCAGATTAACACTCCTCCCCCTGCCAGCTGTATTCCAGGGATTGCGACAGAACTCTCTTTCCAACGGATGCTTCCAAGAAACAGTTGCTGGCCAAACAGAAAGAATGCACATCTCTCGACAACAAGGAGGAATTGAAGACAACAGGACTGGAAACCACAAGGGAAGCCTCTGTGGTAAACGCAGAGAGTGCTGCTCTGTTTAGTACCATGATCATGGAAGTGAAATGCAGCAAACTCCTGATCATAGTGTTTGACAGTACTCATTCACTATCTATTTACTTTGTGTTTGGAGCTGGCATTCCCTTATAGGTAGCTGCACAGAGCATGTGTCACCACTAGACAATCACTCTGATCTGTGGATATCAGCTCCAGGCATGTGTCACATCAGTGCCAAATGGGCAGGACAACTCAATTCAGAAGATTCATATCAGCAAACACCAAGGGAGACTGACCGGTGAGACAGGGTGAAAGGAAACAGCTGACGTGGGAAACTCTGGCCAGCTCAAAGCCTGTGGCGTAAAGCTCCTGCAGTCTCTGTCTGGAGGGTTTATTGTCAGTGTAAAGCTGCTTTGTGCAGACTCACTGCTTCAGGCTAAATTCACAGCATCAAACTAAGCTGTTAACTGTGGCTCAGTTTGTAACACTCTTGCTCCTGAGTCACAGAGTCACAATTGTTACAGTGCAAAAGGAGGCCATTTGGCCCATTGTGTCCACACTGGCTCTCTGAAAGAGCGATTCCCTCAGTTCCATTCCCCCGCCTTCTCCCCATAACCCTGCACATTCTTCCTTTTTCATATAACTGTCTAATTTCCTTTTGAATGCTTCAATTGAACCTGCCTCCACCACGTTCTCAGGCAGCACATTCCAGACCTTAACCACTCGCTGTGTGTAAAAAGTTTTTCCTCATGTCACTTTTGCTTCTCTTACCAAATACTTTAAATCTGTGCCCCCTCATTCTCGATCCTTTCACGAGTGGGAACAGTTTCTCTCTATCTTCTCTATACAGACCCCTCATGATTTTGAATACCACTAATCAACTCGCAGCCCTCTCTTCGCCAAGGAAAACAGTCCTAACTTCTCCAATCTACCTTCATAACTGAAATTCCTCATCCCTGGAACCATTCTCGTGAATCTTTTCTGTACTCTCTCCAATGCCCTCACATCTTTCCTGAAGTGCGACGCCCAGAACTGGATGCAATACTCCAGCTGAGACCGAACTAGTCAGAAGATTATGGGTTCATGTCCCACTCCAGAAATCTGGAATCACAGAATCATAGAATGGTTACAGCACAGGAGGCCATTCTGTCCATGCTCCACAAGAGCAACTCACCTAGTTTCACTACCCCGCTTTTTCCAGATCCTAACCACTTGCTGCATAAAAAGGTTTTTCTACATGACACTGTTGCTTCTTTTGCCAATCACCTTAAACCAGTGCCCTTGGGTTCTTAATCCTTCCATCAATGGGAAAAGTTTCTCCCCATCTATTCTGTCCAGGCCCCTCATGATTTTGAGCATCCTTAACAAATCTTCTCAATTTCCTCTTCTCCGAGGAGAATAACCGCAGCTTCTCCAACCTAACCACATAACAAGTTCTCGTCCCTGGAACCATTCTCCTGAAGCTTTTCTCCACCCTCTCTTATGCCTTCACATCCTTCCTAACGTGTGGTGCCCAGAACTGGACACAATACTCCAGTTGAGGCTGAGTCAGTGTTCTATACAGGTTTATCATAACTTCCTTTTTTTTCACCCTATGCCTCTATTTATAAAACCCAGGATCCCGTACGCTTTATTACCTGATTTCTCAACCTGCCCTCCCATCTTCAATGATTTATACACACATACCCCAGGACCCTCTGCTCCCGCACCCCCTTTAGAATTGTATCTTTATTATATTGCCTCTCCTCATTCTTCCTACTAAAATGAACCAATTCACACTTCTCTGCATTAAATTTCATCTACCACTTGTCTGTCTATTGCACCATCCTATTTATGTATTTTTGAAGTCCACCACTATCTTCCTCAGTTCACAATATTTCCAAGTTTTGTGTCATCTGCAAATTTTGAAATTGTGCCCCTGTACACCCAAGTCTAGGTCATGAATATATATCAAGAGTAGCAGGGGTCTTAACACTGGCTCCTGGGGAACCCCACTATACACCATCCTCCAGTCCAAAACACAATTGTGCATCACTACTCTCTGCCTCCTGTCACTCAGCCAATTTCATATCCATGCTGCTACTGTCCCTTTTATTCCATGAGCTACAGCTTTGCTGACAAAGCTGATTTGTGGCACTTTATCAAGTGCCTTTTGGAAGTCCATGTACACCACATCAACCGCATTACTCTCATCAGCCCTCTGTTACCTCAGAGATCCCACTCCTCCTTTTAGTACTGTCAGGCAAACCCCCTCACACCCCTCCCACCTGCCAAGACAAAGACACACATTATTTCACATGAACCTTAAAACTTAAAATTGCAAGCCCCTGACTAGAAATACATTTGCATAGTATTGGAACAACGGGGACCCAGTCATTGCTTACCCAATACACAGAATAAGTGGTCAGGCCAGTTTTAGTCACATGGCTAGCTGGCTGTTGGAATTTGAACTTCCGACAGTGTTTGGAATCAGAAAGCCGTGTTCTTCTGGAACTGAAGCATAACCTCCTCTCCGGTCTGCCTACTCCCATCTCTTTCCCATGGAACTGAATCTTGTGAAAACATGTGAAGATCAAAGAGAGAAAAGTCTCCTACGTGAACAAGGTTTAAGAACAACACTGGGACCCGATGAACAGCAAGACTACCTATAATAAAGTGAGCTTGAAGCACAGTAAACAAGAAACTCTTCTGATATTGCCTCAAAGCCCTCTATATTATATTTTCTGTCCCTATTTGCATGTGTGTATCGCAAACCACCCTTTTACTGGAGCTCTGGATTTGTTTGGCATGCCTTTCCCCTTTGTCTGAATGCATCTTGCCTGCACCCGAATAAGTAACCCCATTTTAAAGTCAACCCGTTTCTCAGTTATGGTTTTGCCAGCCAATCTTTGATTCCAATTTACCTGGGCCAGATGTGTTCTCATTTCACTGAAGTTGGCCCTCCCCCAATTAAATATTTTTAAGTTGGATTGCTCCTTGTTCTTTTCCATAGCTAACCTAAACATTAGGATACTAAAGGAACATAGGGAATAGGAGCAAGAGTAGACCATTCTGCCCCTCGGGCCTGCTCCACCATTCAACTAGATCATGGCTGATCATTTACCTCAACGTCATTGCCCGCACTGTCCCCATATCCCTTGATACCTTTAACATCTCGAAATCTGTTGATCTCTGTCTTGAACAAACTCAATGACTGAGCCGCTATCACTCTCGAGTGTAGAGCATTCCAAAGATTCATCACTCTCATCTCAGTCCTAAATGGCCTACCCCTTATTCTGAGACTGTTCCCCAGTTCCCCCAGCCAGGGGAAACATCCTTCCTACATCTACCCCTTGTAAGAATTCTGTATGTTTCAATGAGATCACCTCTCATCCTTCTAAACTTTAGAGAATACAGGCCCAGCCTCCTCAATCTCTCCTCATAGGACAATTCTGCCATCCCAGGCATCAGCCTGGTGAACCTTCGTTGCACCCCCTCTATGGCATGTATATCCTTCCATAGGTAAAGAATCAAAACTTACACAGTACTCCAGGGGTGCTCTCACTAAGGCTCTATACAATTGCAGCAAGACATTTGGCATGGACTCGATTGGCAGAATGGCCACCTTCTGTGCCATAAATGACTACCTTTACTCTTGTACTCAAACCCTCTTGTAATAAAGGCCAACATACCATTTGCCTTCCTAGTTGCTTGCTGCACCTACATGATAACTTTCAGTGACTCATGAACAAGGACAGCCAGGTCCCTTTGTACATCTACACTTTCTTATCTCTCATCATTTAAGAAATACTCTGCACATCTATTCCTCCTCCCAAAGTGGATAACCTCACATTTTTCCACATTATATTCCATCTGCCACGTTCTTACCCACTAACTTAGCCTGTATAAATTCCCTTTAAGCCTCTGTGCAATATTCTCACAACTCGCATTCCCACCTAGTCTTGTGCCATCAGCAAACTTGGAAATATTACATTTGGTCCCCACATCCAAATCATTGACATAGTTTGTGAATAGCTGGAGCCTAAGGAATGATCCTTGTGGTGCCCCATTAGTCACAGCCTGCCGACCTATAAATTACTCGTCTATTCCTACTGTTTGGTTTCTGTCCATTACCAATTCTCAATCCATGCCACTATATTACCCTCAATCCCATGCGCTCTAATTTTATTTATTAACATCTTCTGTGGGGCCTTACTGAATACCTTCTGAAAATACAATACACCACATCCACTGGTTTCCCCCTTTTCTATTTTGCTAATTACATCCTCAAAATATTCCAACAGGTTTGTCAAACATGATTTCCCTTTCATAAATTCATGCTGACTCTGTCCAATCCTAACATTATTTTCTAAGTGACCAATTATCATATTCTTTAATAATCGATTCTAGCATTTTTCCTACTACTGATGTTAGGCTAACAGGTCTGTAGATCCCGGTTTTCTCTCTCCCTCCTTTCTTAAATAGTGGGGTTATATTTGCTACCTTCCAATCTGCAGGAATGATTCCACAATCTATAGAATTTTGGAAAATGACCACCAACGTCTCTACTGCCACCTCTTTCAACACTCTGGGATCTAGATCATCAGGTCCAGGGGATTTACACTCTTTCAGTCCCATTAATTTCTCCAGTACTACTTTTTTTTTAAACTAATATTAATTTCTTTCAGTTCCCCATTCTTGCTTGTCCCTTGGTTCTCTAGTATTTGTGGGAGCTTCTCTATGCATCTTCCTCCATAGTATTTGTTTAGTATCTCTACCATTTCCTTATTCCCATTATAAATTCTCCTGTCTCTGCCTGTAATGGGCCAGATTTGTCTTTGCTGATCTTTTCCTTTTTCCATATCTATAGAAGCTTTTACACTCCTTTTTTATGTTTCTCACTAGTTTACTTTCACACTCTATCTTCCCTTTCTTGATCAGTTTCTTGGTCCTCCTTTGCTGAGTTCTAAAAATACTCCCTCAGGCTTCTATGCCCTTTACACTATTACTATTCCAATCTATATTAGGATAACTAAAGTCATAGAGTTGTACAACACAGAAACAGGCCCTTCGGCCCATCATGCCTGTGCCGGCCGTCAAGCACCTAACTATTCTAATCCCATTTTCCAGCAATTGGCCCTTAGCCTTGTATGCTATGGCGTTTCAAGTGCTCATCTAAATACTTCTTAAATGTTGTGAGGGTTCCTGGCTCAACCACCCTTTCAGGCACTGTGTTCCAGATTCCAACAAGGGGGTAGGCCAAATTAGATTTAGTAATGAGCCAGATTTGGTTAACAGACTAATGGTGCATAAACATTCATCGAATAGTGATCGTCATGTGGTTGAGTTCAATGTAGTGTCTGAAAAGGAGAAATTTGATACAGCTATGATTAATGACATAGGTGATGGGATGAAAAACCACATATCCAAGTTTGCCAATGACACAAAGGTGGTGTTGTAAGCAGTATAGGTGAAAGCATAAAATTACAAAGAGATAGTGACAGATTAAGTGAATGTGCAAAACTGTGACAAATGGATTTCAATGCAGGCAAATGAGAGGTCATCCACTTTGGACCTAAAAGGGATAGAACAGGATACTTTCTAAATAGTGAAAAGCTAGAAACAGTCGAGGTCCAAAGAGACTTGGTACACAGTACCCGGTACACAGATCATTAAAATATCAACAGAAAATAATCAAACAGGCTAAAGGAACGCTGGCCTTTATATCCAGAGGACTAGAATACGAGGGGGTACAAATCGTGCTTCAGCTATACACAGCCCTGGTTAGACCACACCTGGAGTTACCGTGACCAGTTCTCAGCACCACACCTGAGGAAGATATATTGGCCTGGGAGGGGGTGCAGCTTAGATTTACCAAATGAGAACCTGGATTCCAAGGGTTAAATTACATGGAGAGATTATAGAAACTTGGGTTGTATTCCCTGGAATTTAAAAGGTGAAGGGTGATTTGATTGAAGTTTTCATGATCTTCAGGGGAACAGAGAGGTTAGATGGGGAGAAACTATTTCTGTTGGTTGGTGAGTCTAGGGCTAGGGGCATTGTCTAAAAATTAGAGTCAGAGCTTTCATACGAACATACGTACGAACATATGAATTAGGAGCAGGAGTAGGCCACTCAGCCCCTCGAGCCTGCTCCACCTTTCAATAGGTTCATGGCTGAACTGATTACTCCACATTTCCACCTACCCCTAATAACCTATCGCCCCATTTCTTATCAAGAATCTATATACCTCTGCCTTAAAAATATTCAAAGACTCTGCTTCAACCACCTTTTGAGGAAGACAATTCCAAAGACTCACGACCCTCAGAGAAAAAAATTCTCTTCATCTCTGTCTTAAATGGGCGACCCCTTATTTTTAAACAGTGACACCTAGTTCTAGATTCTCCCACAAGTGGAAACATCCTTTCCACATCCACCCTGTCAAGACCCATCAGGATCTTATACGTTTCAATCAAGTTGCCTCTTACTCTTCTAAATTCCAGCGGATACAAGCCTAGCATGTCCAACCTTTCCTCATAAGACAACCTGCCCATTCCAGGTATTAGTCCAGTAAACCTTCTCTGAACTGCTTCCAATGCATTTACATCCTTCCTTAAATAAGGAGCCCAGTACTGTACACATTACTCCAGATGTGGTCTCACCAATGCCCTGTATAACTGAAGCATAACCTCCTTACTTTTGTATTCACTTCCCCTCACAATAAACGATAACATTCTATTAGCTTTCCTAATTATGTTCTGTACCTGCATACTAATCTTTTATGATTCATGCACTCATACACCCAGATCCCTCTGCATCTCAGAGCTCTGCAATATCTCACCATTTATATAATATGCTTCTTTTTTATTCTTCCTGCCAAAATGGACAATTTCCCACTTTCGCACATGAGACTCCATTTGCCAGGTCTTTGCCCACTCACTTAACCTATCTAAATCCCTTTGTAGCCTCCTTATGTCCTCTTCACAAGTTACTTTCCTACCTATCTTTGTGTCATCAGCAAATTTAGCAACCATACCTTCGGTCCCTTCATCTAAATCATTTATATAAATTGTAAAAAGTTGAGGCCCCGGCACAGATCCCTGTGGCATACCACTCATTACATCTTGCCAATCAGAAAATGACCCATTTATGCCTACTCTGTTTCCTGCTAGCTAACCAATCTTCTATCCATGCCAATATGTTAACCCCTACACCGTGAATTTTTATTTTCTGCAATAACCTTTGATGTGGCACCTTATCAAATGCCTTCTAGAAATCTAAGTACAGTACATCCACCGGTTCCCCTTTATCCACAGCACATGTAACTCCGTCAAAGAACTCCAATAAATTGGTTAAACATGATTTGCCTTTCACAAAACCATGTTGACTCTGCCTGATTACCTTGAATTTTGCTAAATGCCCTGCTATAGCATCTTTAATAATAGCTTCTAACATTTCCCTAAGACAGATGTTAAGCTAACTGGCCTGTAGTTTCCTGCTTTCTGTCCCCCTCCCATTTTGAATAAAGGAGTTACATTCGCTATTTTCCAATCTAAAGGAACCTTCCCCGAATCCAGGGGATTCTGGAAAATTAAAACTAACGCATCAACTATCTCACTAGCCACTTCTTTTAACACTAGGATGAAGTCCATCAGGACTCAGGGACTTGTCAGCCCACAGCTCCAACAATTTGTTCAGTACCACTTCCCTGGTGATGTAATTTTCTTGAGTTCCTCCCTCCCTTCCATTTCCTGACTTACAGCTAATACTGGGATGTTACATATATCCTCAACAGTGAAGACTGATGAAAAATATCTGTTCATTTCATCTGCCACCTCCTTATTATCCATTATTAATTCCCCAGACTCACTTTTTATAGGATCAATGCTCACTTTGTTAACTCTTTTCTTTTTAACCTATCTATAGAAACTCTTACTATCTGTCTTTATATTTCTAGCTAGCTTTCTCTCATACTCTAATTTTACCTTCCTTATCAATCTTTTAGTCATTCTTTGCTTTTTTTTATATTCTGTCCAATCTTCTGACCTGCCTCCCATCTTTGCGCAATTATAGGCTTTTTCTTTCAGTTTGATACTATCTTTAACTGTTTTGGTTAACCATGGATGACGGGTTCCACCCTTGCAATTTTTCTTTCTCCTTGAAATGTATCTATTCTGTGTATTAGAGTCATAGAGTGATACAGCACAGAAACAGGCCCTTCGGCCTATCGCGTCTGTGCCGGCCATCAAGCACCTAACTATTCTAATCCCATTTTCCCGCACTTGGCCAGTATTCTTGTATGCTATGGTGTTTCAAGTGCTCATCTAAATACTTCTTAAATGCTGTGAGGGTTCCTGGCTCAACCACCCCTTCAGGCACTGTCTTCCAGATTCCAACCACCCTCTGGGTGAAAAAATGTTTCCTCAAATTCCCTCTAAACCTCCTGCCTCTTACCTTAAATCTATGCCCCCGGTTATTGACCCGCCGCTAAGGGAAAACGTTTTTTCCTATCTAACCTATCTATGCCCCTCATAATTTTGTATACCTCAATCAGGTCCCACCTCAGCCTTCTCTACTCGAAGGAAAACAACCCGAGCCTATCCAGTCTCTCTTCATAGCTGAAACTCTCCAGCCCATCCTGGTGAATCTCCTCTGCACCCTCTCCAGTGCAATCACATCCTTCCTATAATGTGGTGACCAGTACTCCAGATGTGGCCTAACCAGCATTTTATACAGCTCCATCATAACCTCCTTGCTCTTATATTCTATGCCTCGATTAACAAAGGTAAGTATTCCATATGCCTTCCTAACCATCTTATTTACCTGGGCTGCTGCCTTCAGTGATCTATGGACAAGGTCCCTCTGTACTTCCTAGGGTCTTACCATCTGTTGTATATTCCCTTGCCTTGTTAGTCCTCCCAAAATGCATCACCTCACAATTCTCAGGATTAAATTCCGTTTGCCACTGCTCCACCCATCTTACCAGCCCATCTATATCATCCTATAATCTAAGGCTTTCCTCCTCACTATTTGCGACACCACCAATTTTCGTGTCATCTGCGAACTTACTGATCATACCTCCTATATTCACATCCAAGTCATTAATGTACACTCCAAACAGTAAGGGTCCAAGCACACATCTCTGCAGTGTACCACTGGTCACAGGCTTCCACTCGCAAAAATAAGCCTCAACCGTTACCCTCTGCCTCCTGCCACTAAGCCAACTTTGGAATCAATTTGCCAAATTGCCCTGGATCCCACCTGGTGGGATCTAAGATCCTAAGAAGGCTCTTACCTTCTTAACCAATCTCCCATGCGGGATCTTATCAAAAGTTTTACTGAAGTCCATGCAGACATCATCAACTGATTTACGCTCATCTGCACATCTAGTCACCTCCTTGAAAAATTCAATCAAGTTTGTTAGACATGATCTCCCCCTGACAAAGCCATGCTGACTATCCTTGATTAACCCCTGCTTCTCCAAGTGAAGATTAATCCTGTCTCAGAATTTTTTCCAATAGTTTCCCTACCACTGATGTTAGACTCATTGGCCTGTAATTATCTGGTTTATCCCTGCTACCCTTCTTGAATAATGGTACCACATCCACTGTCCTCCAGTCCCCTGGTACCTCTCCTGTGGCCAGAGAGGATTTGAAAATTTGTGTCAGAGCCCCTGTTATCTCCTCCCTTGCTTCACATAACAGCCTGGGATACATCTCATCTGGGCCTGCGGATTTATCTACTTTTAAGCCCGATAAAACAGCTAATACTTCCTCCCTTTCAATGCTAATTTGTTCAAGTATATCACAATCCCCCTTGCCTGATCTCTTATACCTACATCGTCCTTCACCATAGTGAACACAGATGAAAAGTAATCATTTAAAACCTCACCAAGTCATCCGGCTCCACACACAGATTGCCACTTTGATCCCTCATGGGCCCTACTCTTTCCTTGGTTATCCTCTTGCCCTTAATATACTTATAAATTGCCTTGGGATTTTCCTTCATCTTGTCCGCTAGTATTTTTTCATGTCCCCTCTTCGCTCTCCTAATTACATTAAGTACTCCCCTACACTTTCTATGCTCCTCTAGGGACTCCATTGTTTTCAGTGCTCTGAATCTACCATAAGCCTCCTTTTTTTTTTCCCTTATCCAATCCTCCATATCCCTAGACATCCAGGGTTCCTTGGATTTGTTGGTCCTACCCTTCACCTTTACAGGAACATATTGACCCTGAACACACTATTTCCTTTTTGAATGACTCCCACTGGTCTGATATCGACTTTCCTACAAGCGGCTGCTCTCAGCCCACTTTGGCCAGATCCTGTTTTATCATATTGAAATTGGCCTGCCCCCAATTCAAAGAACAAATAACAGTACAGCACAGGAACAGGCCATTCGGCCCTCCAAGCCTGCGCCGATCTTGATGCCTACCGAAACTAACACCTTCTGCACTTCTGGGGCCCATATCCCTCTATTCCCTTCCTATTCATATATTTGTCAAGATGTCTCTTAAACGTTCCTATCGTATCTGCTTCCACCACCTCCCCTGGCAGCAAGTTCCAGGCACTCACCACCCTCTGTGTAAAAACCTTGCCTCGCACATCCCCTCTAAACTTTGCCCCTCGCACCTTAAACCTATGTTCCCTAGTAACTGACTCTTCCACCCTGGGAAAAAGCTTCTGACTATCCACTCTGTCCATGCCGCTCATAACTTTGTAAACCTTTATCATGTCGCCCCTCCACCTCCGTCGTTCCAGTGAAAACAATCCGAGTTTTTCCAACCTCTCCTCATAGCTAATGCCCTCCAGACCAGGCAACATCCTGGTAAACCTCCTCTGTACCCTCTCCAAAGCCTCCACGTCCTTCTGGTAGTGTGACGACCAGAATTGCACGCAATATTCTACGTGTGGCCGAACTAAGGTTCTGTACAGCTGCAACATGACTTGCCTATTTTTATACTCTATGCCCCGGCCGATGAAGGCAAGCATGCCGTATGCCTTCGTGACTACCTTATCCACCTGCATTGCCACTTTCAGTGACCTGTGGACCTGTACGCCCAGATCTCTCCGCTTGTCAATGCTACTAAGGGTTCTGCCATTTACTGTATACCTCCCACCTGCATTAGACCTTCCAAAATGCATTACCTCACATTTGTCCGGATTAAGCTTCATCTGCCATTTCTCCGCCCAAGTCTCCGAAAGATATATCCTGCTGTATCCTCTGACAATCCTCATCATTATCCGCAACTCCACCAACCTTTGTGCCGCCCGCAAACTTACTAATCAGACCAGCTACAATTTCCTCCAAATCATTTATATATACTACAAACAGCAAAGGTCCCAGCACCTTTGTACCTTTATTTCTGGTCCATCTTTGCCTTTTTCCATAACTACCTTAAATCTCTCAGAGTTATGGTCACTATACCCGAAATGTTCTCCCACTGACACTTCTACCACTCATCCGGCTTCATTCCCTAGGATTAGGTCCAGTACTGCCCCTTCTCTCGTAGGACTTTCTATGCGCTGGCTCAAAAAGCTCTCCTGTATGCACTTTAAGAATTCTGCCCCCTTTAAGCTTTTGCACTAATATCCCAGTTAATATTGGGGAAGTTGTAATCCCCTATTACCCTATTATTTTTACACCTCTGAGATCTGCCTACATATCTGCTCCTTTATCTCTCCTAACTGTTTGGAGGCCTGTAATACACTCCCAGCCAAGTGATTGCCCCCTTTTGGTTTTTAAATTCTACCCATATGGCCTCATTTGAGGAATCTTCCAAGATATCATCCCTCCTTACTGCAGTAATTGACTCCTTGATCAACAGTGCAGTACCACCTCCTCTTTTACAACCTCCCGTCACGCCTTAAGATTCTACTGAGCTGCCAGTCCTGCCCTTCCCTCAACCATGTCTCTGTGATAGCAATATCATATTCCCATATGTTAATCAACGCCCTCAATTCATCGAATATAAAAGCAAAATACTGCAGTTCTGAAGGGTCAGTGACCTGAAATGTTAACTCTGCTTCTCTCTCCACAGATGCTGCCAGACCTGCTGAGTATTCCCTCAATTCATCCACCTTACTAGTAAGACTCCTTGTGTCAAAATAGATGCAATCCAGCTTTGCATTATTCGCTCGTGCCTTAACAGGTTTATATTTGATTTGCCTTCCAGACTGACTTAAGTTTCTCTTCTATATTTGATGTGCATCACCCCCTACTCCACTCTGTATCCCATCCCCCTGCCAAATTAGTTTAAACCTCCCCCAACAGCACTAGTAAACCTCCCAGTAAGGATGTTGGTCCCGTTCCGGTTCAGGTGCAACCCGTCCAACTTGTACAGGTCCCACCTTTGCCAGAAACAGACCCAGTGATCCAGGAATCTAAAGCCCTCCCTCCTGCACCATCTCTTCAGCCACACATTCATCTGCTCTATCCTCCTACTCCTATATTCATTAGCACGTGGCACCAGGAGTAATCCAGAGGTCACAACCTTTGAGGTCCTGCTTTTTAATCTGCTACCTAGCTTCCTAAATTCTTGTTGCAGGACCTCATCCCTCTTTCTACCTATGTCACTGGTACCAATGTGAACCACGACCTCTGATTGTTCGCCCTCCCCCTTCAGAATGTCCTGCAGCCGCTCTGTGACATCCTTGACCCTCGCACCAGGGGGGCAACATACCATCCTGGAGTCACATTTGCGGCCACAGAAACACCTATCTGTACCCCTTACGATAGAATCCCCCATCACTGTAGCTCTTCCACTCCTTTTTCCTCCCCTCCTGTACAGCTGATCCACCCGTGGTGCCATAGACTTGGTGCTTGCTGCATTCCCGAGAAGCTATCTCCCCCAATAGTATCCAAAGCGAAAAATCTGTTAGATAGGGAGATGGACCCAGAGGACTCCTGCACTACCCGCCTAATACTTCTACTTTGTCTGGCGGTCGCCCTTTCCCTTTCTGCCTAAGCAGTCTTTACCTGCAGTGTGACCACCTCCCTCTATGCGCTATTCACTATGATCTCAGTCTCGCGGATGCTCCACAGTGTCCCCAGCCACTGCTCCAGAATCGATACGCGGATTTCAAAAAGCTGCAGCTGGAGACACTTCCTGCACACATGTTCGCCCCGGACACTGGAAGTGTCCCCGACTTCCCACATTGCACAGGAGGAGCACTCCACGCTGCCGAGCTGCCCTGCCATGACTTACCCTTAAATTTACTCCCTTAAATTACCCATAAGTTACCCAAAGACCCCGTTATAACTATAATTTAAGCACATAATACAGCTGTATCCCCACTGCAGTAGTGGAGGAATGCTGCACTGTCTGAGGTGCCTTTTTCAAATGAGGCATTAAACTCAGGGTCTGTCTCCCTTCCTCAGGTGGACAAGCAATAAAGGCTGACAGTGCAGTAAACATAGGTGTGCATATTTAATGCAACAATTGCAAATAAATGCAGGCCCTAAGGTTATTGCAGGATTCAATAACTAGGAGGATAAAACACCTGATTTGAAGCACTGACCAGCAGTCTCAGATGCCAAGATAACAGGGGCGAGTGGAAAAGTTTCTGAAAAGGAAGGGCGACCAGCCAGAAGAGGTAGTTCACTTTGTAAACAGCGACAGAAAACAGTGGTGTTAAGGTTAGATTGAAGCACAATGCCGAGCACTGGACAGGTTAGGGATTTACAGGATGCATCAACCTGCAGAGGGATGGTGATTCCAAATGGGATGGGTTTCAGCTGAACTGAACAAGTGCCAATGTCTTCAGAGAGGGGATAGGCATTCCAGCAGGTGGGGGACCTTGGTTTGGTGCATATGGAGCATGAATAATTTATGGATAGAGTGAGGGGGGTAGGTGGTCTAGAATAGTATAGTCTGGCTGGGTTCTATGGTAAGATGTAGCTCAGGACAGGCACGAGGTAATTTATTGGAACAAGCATTGCTTTGTATCACATGCAGTATTGAGACAGAGACTTCCATATCCAAAAAGGGACTAATTATTAAAAAAGCAAGGAAAATGAATCCTGCAGCACCACACCTGTATCAAGTGAACACTGGAAAATGATGGTCACAGCATCCACTATTTCCTCCCTGGCTTCTTTTAACAGCCTGGGGTACATTTCATCTGGCCCTGGTGATTCATCAGCTTTCAAGGATGATAATCCTATTAATACTTCCTCTCTCCCTATGTTTATCACATCTAATACTTCCCAATCCTCCTCCTTACTACAATATCTGCATCATCCCCTCTTTTGCACAGACAGACTCAAAGTTCATTAAGAACCATACCAACATCACCCACGCCTACACCTAGGTTACCTTTTTGGTCTTTTATGGGCCCTACTTTTTCCTTAGTTTTCCTCTTACTCTTAGTGTATTGATAAAACATCTTTAGGTTCACCTTGATTTTGCTTGCCAATATTCTTTCATGCCCTATGCTTTCCTAATTTCCTTTTTGATTTCACCCCTCCACTTTCTATACGCCTCTCAGCTTTCTGCAGTATTGAGTTCTCGGTGGTAGTCATAAGCTTTCCTTTTCTGCCTTATCTTACCCTGTAAGCTCCTGGACATCTATGAGGCTCTAGATTTGACCATCCTACCCTTTCTCTTTGTGGGAACATATTTACTCTAAACCCCGTGAATCTCCCCTTTGAATGCCTCCCGCTGCACTGACACTGATTTACCTTCAAGTAGCTGTTTCCAGTCCACTTTCACTCCCTCCTCAGCTTACTAAAATTGGCCTTGCCCCAAATAAGAATTCCAACTCCTGTTCTATCTTTGTCCTTTTCCATAATTATGTTAAAACTAACTTAATTATGATCACTACCACCAAAATGCTTTCCCACTGCCACTCCTTCAACCTGCCCAGCTTCATTTCCTAAACCAAAGACCAAAACTGCGCCCCCTCTTGGACTTGCTACATACTGGTCAAAAAAGTTCTCCTGAATGCACCTTAAAAATTCTGCTCCCTCAATTCCTTTCACACTAAAACTATCCCAGTTAATATTGGGGTAGTTAAAATCCGTACTATCACTGCCTAATTGTTTTCGCACTTCTCAGAGATTTGCTCACATATTTGCTCTTCTATCGCCCTCTGTTTGCGGGTCTATAGTACACTCCAGCTGTGTGACTGCCCATTTTTTGTTCCTTAGCTCAATCCATTTGGCCTCATTTGATGATCCTTCTAACGTATCATCCCCGCTCACAGCTGTAATTTTTCTTTTACCAAAATTGCCACCGCCCCCCTTTTTATCCCATCGCGTCTAAAAACCCTGTAACCAGGAACGTCGAGCTGCCATTCTTGTCCATCCTTAAGCCATGTTTCTGTAATAGCTACGATATCATACTGCCACATGTCTATCTGTGCCCTCAGCTCAGCTGTTTTATTTGCTATACTCCTTGCACTAAAGTAGACACCTTTGAGCACTGCCAGACACTCTTACTTTCTAACCTTCGTTTCCTCTGTCTTCCAGACTCATCCATTAATTTTCCGCCTTCCATTTTAACTTCTGATTTTGTCCCAACTGAATCTACCCTCAGGTCCCCATCCCCCTGGCCAAACTAGTTTAAACTCTCCCCAATAGCACTGGCAAAATGTCCCGCAAGGAACTCAGTCCCGACTCTGTTCGGGTGCAACCTGTCTGGCCTGTACAGGTCCCATCTCCCCCAGAGCCGGTCCCAATGTCCAAGGAATCTAAAGCCCTCCCTCCTGCACCAACTTTCCAGCCACGTGTTCATCTGTCTTATCCTCCTATTTCTATACTCACTTGCGCATGGCACTGGGCGTAATCTGGAGATTACTACTTTTGAGGTCCTGCTTGCTAATTTTCTACTTAGTTCCCTAAATTCTGACTGCATGCCCACATCCCTCTTTCTACCTAAATTGTTGGTTCTGATGTGGACCACGACTGCTGGCTGTTCACCCTCTCCCCTCACGATTCTCTAAGAAAGGAGGAAAAAAGGCACCTTGAGGCATGTGAAAGAATCATGCAAGAATTGGTAAAAGATTGGAAATAAAGTCATGGAACTAAAGACACTAATTAGAATGGAGGGCCATGACGTTGCTGTTGTTGTTGTAGTAGTAGGGAGGTGGCATCCATACATCTTGGGAGATGATGGACTGCACCCGGGGTATATGTCACTTCTGGATTGATCAGCATCTGTTGTGGCTTTAGAGGCCGACACATGAGTGGCAATCCCTTCCACAGCTGGCACTGTAATCTTGATAGAAACCTGACTTCAGCCAGACAGGATTGGGAACCAACATCCCTGGCCAAAACAGGGGTGATTGGGAAAGGAAAGATGATGGTGGCTGTTACGACCAGGTGAGAAAGAGGTCTAGGGTTCCCCTTTAGTCTTCACCTGGTCTTACTGTAACAGGGTTTAATTGTAAACTCTGTTTTTATCTCCCTTAGTGAATCCTTGTTCACCCCTTTCCAATTATAAGGTAAAGAAACCAGCACAAACAGGCTTTCTTAGGTTTAAAGAAAAAAAGTTGAAACTTATTAAATGTAAACCTAAACTCTAATTCGGTGAACGCCTATGGATACATGACGCACCCCACACTAGCATGCACATGCAATACACACATGCAAATAGAGACAGAAGGAAAACAAGAAATAAAGTGAAAAGGTTTGAGGCAATATCTGAGGAGGTTTTTTGCGTTACGGTTCTTCAAGCTCACTGTAGAGTCCTTGATTGTAGGTATATCTTACTTTTCGTTGGGGCCCAGTATTCTTTTTAAATCTTGTTCGCTGTGGGAGACGTCTCTCTCTCGGGGTTCATGTGTCTTCAGTGGATTCAGAGGCTTGCGAGAAAGAGATGGGAGCAGACAGGAGAGAGGTCTTCTCAGTCCAGGAGCAAAAAACTTTCTGCCCAAACTATTTGTACAAATTCAAAAAACTCAGGTTGTCCAGCAGGTTAGTCAACTGGCTGGTTTGACAATGTCCGTTTGTGTATTCGGCCATCTTAGCAGTCAACCTGGAATGCGAGCTCCCCCACCTTCAACGCCTGGTGATCAAAAATCCATTGTGGGTTGAATGTGTCAGAGAATGGCTTCCAAACACTGTCTGTTAATATGCAAATGTCTTTTCCAGCCACGGCTGATCTGTTTAATAAGTCCTTTCATCACACCAGTAAGAATTTAAAATCAATGTTCATGACAAAAATTAATGTGCCTCATTCTTGGCAGGTGGGCATCTAGCATGACATGGCCTGATTAACTAAAGACATGGTTACAACCACAGAAAGAAAGGTTTTTATTTTTCGGAGGTGCTAAGAGAATCCTCTGGATTGAGCTAAAAACTCAGGAATGTTATCATATTGGGAGCACATTATAGACCAGGAAGTAGTGGGAAAGAAAGCAAGGATGTAAATTAGAGGGTTATAGCGAGAACTAAATAGGGACTCACACTGGGGAAAAAACAAAAGTTTTTGATCTAAATATGAAGGGATCATAGAATGTATCCAGGGCTGTTCCTTTAATCAGTTAGTTGCATGTCCAAATAGAAAGGCTACAGTGTTGGCTACTTCTGGATAATGAGGCAGGACGAGGAGGAAACCTGAAAGAAAGAGAACAGTTGGCAAATTCTGGCCAGAACTAAACTAGAGTCAGACTGAGGAGTTTAAGCAAAGAATTGGACTGGAAATGATGTAACTGAAGTGTGAAGAGGGGAGCCAGCAGTGGAAGGTACTTAAATACGAGATAGATACAGTTCAGGTTAAATACATTCCTATAGGGATAAAGATGATCAAAGGCAAGGGATCCTTGGATAACTAGAGTTCAGGGCAAAAACGATAAATAAAAGGGGGAAAAATGCAAAAAGGAAATGATGAGAAATATAAAAAAGTAGGGAGAAGATTAGAAAGTGTAAGCGGGGACATGAAAGACTAGACAGCAATATAAAAGGGAAATAGGAAAGATTTTTTTTTAAGAAAAAGGAAATCCAAAAAGGGCTTGTATCACTTGAAATGGAGTGGCTCATCTTGTATTTGATAGTAAGGGAATATGTCATAAGTATCTGCCTCAGTTTGGGGAACCTTCAGATGCAGAAGAAAAACAAAAATAATGGAACAAACAATAGAACAAAACCCAGTCCCAGATGGTATCCATCCCAGAATAGTCCCCTTGCCAATATTTATCCTTCAACCGACATCACTAAATTCAGAATAACTGGTCATTGTCACATCGCTGTTTGTGGGATCTTGCTGTGCATAAATGCTTGCTGCATTTCCTATATTACAAACGTTTCTACACTTCAGAAGTACTTCACTGGCTGCAAAGTGCTTTGCGTCATTTTGACATGGTGAACGACGCTGTATAAATGCAAGCCTGTTTTCCTGAATGTGGCTAGGGAGGAGATAGTGCAGACAGTAACCACAAATTTTCCAAAAATGTTGGGAACTAGGAATTGTGCCAAAAGACTGAAGGGTAAGAAATGTTACAGCCCTGCTCAAGGAAGAGAAAAAGGATAATTCAGGAAGTTACAGACCATTTAGTCAACTCAGTTACAGGTAAAGGCCTGAAGTCCATAATACTGGTTAGAATGAATAAAAACCTGATGGCCAGGCTAATGAGGGACAGTAAGCAGGAATATATGAAGGGCAGCTTGCGCTCGGCTTACTGAATTGGATTTTTGAGAGAAACAGAGTAGATGTTGGGTTTTCAGAAAGCTCCTGTCACAATTTGGGGTCATTGACCTTCTCAGCATAGATGGTTCTTGGTATAATAGCCCTCGAGGTGGCCAACATCCCCAGCTTGTACACATTACTGAGTCAGCGACGCTTGAGATGGCTTGGCCATGTGAGTCGCATGGAAGATGGCAGGATCCCCAAGGACACATTGTACAGCGAGCTCGCCACTGGTATCAGACCCACCGGCCGTCCATGTCTCCGCTTTAAAGACGTCTGCAAACGCGACACAAAGTCCTGTGACATTGATCACAAGTCGTGGGAGTCAGTTGCCAGCGATCGCCAGAGCTGGCGGGCAGCCATAAAGTCGGGGCTAAAGTGTGGCGAGTCGAAGAGACTTAGCAGTTGGCAGGAAAAAAGACAGAAGCGCAAGGGGAGAGCCAACTGTGTAACAGCCCCAACAAACAAGTTTTTCTGCAGCACCTGTGGAAGAGCCTGTCACTCTAGAATTGGCCTTTATAGCCACTCCAGGCGCTGCTCCACAAACCACTGACCACCTCCAGGCACTTACCCATTGTCTCTCGAGACAAGGAGGCCAAAGAGATATATTAAAAGCCACTATGCAGTTAAATTTGGCTGTCAATGGATTACATTCACAGGGCAGCTGAGGGATGTGCTTTGGAGCTGGATGGACCCATTTGTGAATCGGGATTTCTTGCATATCACTTCAACTTGAGATAATGGAAGTTGTTCCAACATTACTGCAGATCACCTAAACTTATTATGTTAGGCTGACTTATCCATCTGTTGTCAGCAAGAGGGCATTTTGAGGGCTTGGAGAAGATAAGTTGTGAAAAATCATTCCCACTAGTTGGCAAAGCAGTAACAAGGGAAGTACAGACTGAAGACTATCACTGGGAGAACCTAACTAACCCACCAGGGGAAATGATCTTCACTTCCCATTCATCCAGGGTGATAAAAATAATTAGGGCTGCTGAGAGTTTGGGTTTTCTTTAAGGCACTTACCTATTCTAACAGGTCTGCTTTCAGTCACAGTATTAGAAGCACCCTGGGCCATGTACAGCTAGCTAATGTTTTTTTTTGTTATATTTTTGGTTCTCCACAGTCAGGATAAATCGCTATGGACCTGAAACATCCAGATCGATACTTTTCCAGAATCTAATTAAAGCAATCCAAACAATGACACTAAAATTCAGAAACTTGTTTTAGTTTCAGAAAATGGTCTGATTTACCAAAATTACCATATTACTTGGTCATTTGCTATGATACTGCACATAACAATGAATACAATTTACACTTTAATCCTTAACATGCCATGCGCCAATGTGGCAGCTATCTAAAAATTCATGTGTGCGTGTTAACATTTTCACAGTGTGTAACAGCAGGGTAAAAAAGGCTGCTCACAATGTGGTCTCCTCTACATTGGAGAGACCAAATGCAGACTGGGTGACCGCTTTGAAGAACACCTCGGCTCAGTCCGAAAACGTGACCCCCGAGCTTCCTGTCGCTGGCCATTTCAACACTCCCCCCTGCTCTCATGCCCACATCTCTGTCCTGGGATTGCTGCAGTGTTCCAGTGAACATCAACGCAAGCTCGAGGAACAGCATCTCATTTACCGATTAGGCACACTACAACCTGCCGGACTGAACATTGAGTTCAATTATTTCAGAGCATGACTGGCCCCTCTTTTTTTTTTTAATTTTTATTTATTTTTATTTTAGTTTGTTTCATTATTCTTTTTTTTTTAACATGTGCCTGCCCACTTTTTTTTTCATGTTTGTGCTTTTGGCCAGGGCTGTTCATTATTCCACCATTTAATACCCTCTCTGCACTAACGCTCTGTCTTTCAGCACACCATTAACACACCCTTCGCGCCTTTGCTCCATGACCTTCCGGTCAGTTATTCTCTGTGATCCTGTTCTATCAACACCTTCCCTTTTGTTATCTTTTGCTTAAAACCTATTACATTTCTAACCTTTGCCAGTTCTGATGAAAGGTCACTAACCTGAAACGTTAACTCTGCTTCTCTCTCCACAGATGCTGCCTGACCTGAGTATTTCCAGCATTTTTCGACTTTATTTAGGGTAAAAAAGGGATTAATTTGCTACCGGATTTCTATTAAACAGGCATGGACATGATGAGCCGAATGGCCTCCTTCTACATTTCTATGTTTTAAACCACTTGCCTCAGTGTGACGTGTGGCAGTTCACTGGAAGTTTCCCCTTAGAAATGGCCTTGCTGATTCAGGCATGAAGAAAAAATATTGTGAGAAGTCTGAAATACAATGAGTGAACACACTGGGGCTCTTTTCTCTAGAAAAGGGAAGACTAAGGGATGACCTGATAAAGGTCTTTGGGATTATAAGAAGGTAGGGTAGACCTAGAGAAGATGCTTCTCCCCACAAGTAGATCAGAACTAGGGACCACAAATAAGATAATCAATCATTCCAACAGGGAATTCAAGAGAAACTTTCTTACCCAGAGATTGGTTAGAATGTGGAACTCACACCGCAGCTGGGGCAAACAGCAGATTCATTTAAGGGGAAGCTGGATAAGCACATGACAGAAAGGAATAGGAGGCGGTGCCAATAGGGTTAGAAAAAGAGTGGTGAGATGAGGTGTGTTTGGAACTAAACACGGCATGGACTAATTGGGCTGAATGGCCTGTTTTTGTGCTGTAAATTCTATGTAATTCTACATGAAGAGGGAGCAGTGCGAGGGGAGCAGTGCTGGAAAATACAGGATAGTGGGACCAGGACAAGGGCTTTCCTCAGAAAGGTGCAACACCATCCAGTGCAACACACAAGGCCCAACAGTGACATGAGCTTGTAATCTTACTGACAGGAACATGAAAGTAAATAAAAACAGGCAAAAATATTAACCGATTCTGTTTTTGGAGAGATTAGAGCAGAGAGAGTAGGGAGGAACGAAAACAAATGAGAGACTGGATTTTTAGGAGAGCCAAATATCATGAAAGGTTTGTACTCGTTTCTCCAATTTCAAACTCACTATCTCAGCTCACTGCTCAATAGCTCACATTGTAAAACCATGGCAGTCAGCTCCCAAATAGCGAGCAATACCAAAAAATACCCAATAAGTAAACAGGTGTCAGCTGTTTGTCGCATTACTCTTGCTAACCCATCACAGCTCTCCATGGCCAGATCACCCTGACCGGCCCCAATCCCCCTCCCCCAGGCCATCACTCTGACCGTCCCCAATCCCCCTCCCCCACACCATCACTCGGACCGTCCCCAATCCGCCTCCCCCACACCATCACCCCAACCGTCTCCAATCCCCCTCCCCCACACCATCACCCTGACCGTCCCCAATCCCCCTCCCCTTCACCATCACTCTGACTGTCCCCAATCTCCCTCCCCAACCCCATCACTCTGACTGTCCACAATCCCCCTCCCCCACACCATCACTCTGACTGTCCCCAATCCCCCTCCCCCACACCATCACCCAGACCGTCCCCAATCCCCCTCCCCCACACCATCGCCCCGACCGTCCCCAATCCCCCTCCCCCACACCATCGCCCCGACCGTCCCCAATCCCCCTCCCCCACACCATCGCCCCGACCGTCCCCAATCCCCCTCCCCCACACCATCGCCCCGACCGTCGCCAATCCCCCTCCCCCACACCATCGCCCCGACCGTCCCCAATCCCCCTCCCCCAGGCCATCAGCCCGGCCATCTCCAATCCCCCTCCCCCAGGCCATCACCCTGAAAGTCCCCAATCCCCCTCCCCCACACCATCGCCCCGACCGTCCCCAATCCCCCCTCCCCCACACCATCGCCCCGACCGTCTCCAATCCCCCTCCCCCAGGCCATCACCCTGACCGTCCACAATCCCCCTCCCCCAGGCCATCACCCTGACCGTCTCCAATCCCCCTCCCCCACACCATCGCCCCGACCGTCCCCAATCCCCCTCCCCCACACCATCACCCCAACCGTCTCCAATCCCCCTCCCCCAAGGCCATCGCCCCGACCGTCTCCAATCCCCTCCCCCCGGCCATCGCCCCGACCGTCTCCAATCCCCCTCCCCCAGGCCATCGCCCCGACCGTCTCCAATCCCCCTCCCCCAGGCCATCGCCCCGACCGTCTCCAAACCCCCTCCCCCAGGCCATCGCCCCGACCGTCTCCAATCCCCCTCCCCCAGGCCATCGCCCCGACCGTCTCCAATCCCCCTCCCCCAGGCCATCGCCCCGACCGTCTCCAATCCCAATCCCCCAGGCCATCAGCCCGACCGTCTCCAATCACCCTCCCCCAGGCCATCGCCCCGACCGTCTCCAATCCCACTCCCCCAGGCCATCGCCCCGACCGTCCCCAATCCCCCTCCCCCACGTAATCGCCCCGACCGTCCCCAACCCCCTTCCCCACGCAATCGCCCCGACCGTCCCCAATCCCCCTCCCCCAGGCCATCGCCCCAACCGTCTCCAATCCCCCTCCCCCAGGCCATCCCACCCGACCGTCTCCAAACCCCCTTCCCCAGGCCATCACCCCAACCGTCTCCAATCCCTCTCCCCCAGGCCATCGCCCCGACCGTCTCCAATCCCACTCCCCCAGGGCATCGCCCCGACCGTCTCCAATCCCACTCCCCCAGGGCATCGCCCCGACCGTCCCCAATCACCCTCCCCCACACCATCGCCCCGATCGTCCCCAATCCCCCTCCCCAACACCATCGCCCCGACCATCCCCAATCCCCCTCCCCCACACCATCGCCCCGACCGTCCCCAATCCCCCTCCCCAGGCCATCTGCCCGACCGTCCCGAATCACCCTCCCACACACCATCGCCCCGACCGTCCCCAATCCCCCTCCCCCACGCCATCGCCCCGACCGTCCCCAATCCCCCTCCCCCACGCCATCGCTCCGAGCGTCCCCAATCCCCCTCCCACAGGCCATCAGCCCGACCGTCCCCAATCCCCCTCCCACACGCCATCGCCCCGACCGTCCCCAATCCCCCTCCCCCACGCCATCAGCCCAACCGTCCCCAATCCCCCCCTCCCACACACCTTCGCCCCAACCGTTCCCCTACCCCACACCATCGCCCCGACCGTCTCCAATCCCCCTCCCCCAGGCCATCGCCCCGACCGTCTCCAATCCCCCTCCCCCAGGCCATCGCCCCGACCGTCTCCAATCCCAATCCCCCAGGCCATCAGCCCGACCGTCTCCAAACCCCCTCCCCCAGGCCATCGCCCCGACCGTCTCCAATCCCACTCCCCCAGGCCATCGCCCCGACCGTCTCCAATCCCCCTCCCCACACCATCGCCCCGACCGTCCCCAATCCCCCTCCCCCACGCAATCGCCCCGACCGTCCCCAACCCCCCTTCCACACACCATCACCCCGACCTCCCCAATCCCCCTCCCCCAGGCCATCGCCCAAACCGTCTCCAAACCCCCTTCCCCAGGCCATCACCCCGACCGTCTCCAATCCCTCTCCCCCTGGGCATCGCCTGACCGTCTCCAATTCCCCTCCCCACACCATCGCCCCGACCGTCCCCAATCCCCCTCCCCAACAACCATCGCCCCAACCGTCCCCAATCCCCCTCCCCAACACCATCGCCCCCGACCGTCCCAATCCCCCTCCCCAACACTATCGCCCCGACCGTCCCAATCCACCTCCCCAACACCATCTGCCCGACCGTCCCCAATCACCCTCCCACACACCATCGCCCCGACCGTCCCCAATCCCCCTCCCCCACGCCATCGCCCCGACCGTCCCAATCCCCCTCCCCCACGCCATCGCCCCGACCGTCCCCCAATCCCCCTCCCCACAGGCCATCAGCCCGACCGTCCCCAATCCCCCTCCCACACACCATCGCCCCGACCCTCCCAATCCCCCTCCCCCACGCATCAGCCCGACCGTCCCCAATCCCCCCTCCCACACACCTTCGCCCCAACCGTTCCCCTACCCCACACCATCGCCCCGACCGTCCCCAATCCTCCTCCCCCACGCCATTGACCCGACCGTCCCCAATCCCCCTCCCCCACGCCATCGCCCCGACCGTCCCTAATCCACCCCACAAGACCATCGCCCCGACCAACCCCGATCCCCCTCCCCCCGACCTTCCCCAATCTCCCTTCCCTTCGCCCCGACCGTCCCCAATCCCCCTCCCCCACGCCCCGACCGTCCCCAATCCCCCTCCCCCAGGCCATCGCCCCGACCGTCCCCAATCCCCCTCCTCCACCCCATTGCCCCGACCGTCCCCAATCCCCCTCCCCACACGCCATCGCCCCGACCATCCCTAATCCACCCCCCCAGACCATCAACCCGACCGTCCCCAATCCCCCTCCCACACACCATCGCCCCGACCATCCCCAATCCCCTTCCCCGACACCATCGCCCCGACCGACCCCAATCCCCCTCCCACACGCCATCGCCCCGACCGTCCCCAATCCCCCTCCCCCACGCCATCGCCCCGACCGTCCCCAATCCCCCTCCCCCACGCCATCGCCCCGACCGTCTCCAATCCCCCTCCCCCAGGCCATCACCCTGACCGTCCCCAATCCCCCTCCCCCAGGCCATCACCCTGACCGTCCACAATCCCCCTCCCCCAGGCCATCACCCTGACCGTCTCCAATCCCCCTCCCCCACACCATCGCCCCGACTGTCCCCAATCCCCCTCCCCCACACCATCGCCCCGACCGTCTCCAATCCCCCTCCCCCAAGGCCATCGCCCCGACCGTCTCCAATCCCCCTCCCCCAGGCCATCGCCCCGACCGTCTCCAATCCCCCTCCCCCAGGCCATCGCCCCGACCGTCTCCAATCCCCCTCCCCCAGGCCATCGCCCCGACCGTCTCCAATCCCCCTCCCCCAGGCCATCGCCCCGACCGTCTCCAATCCCCCTCCCCCAGGCCATCGCCCCGACCGTCTCCAATCCCCCTCCCCCAGGCCATCGCCCCGACCGTCTCCAATCCCCTCCCCCAGGCCATCGCCCCGACCGTCTCCAATCCCCCTCCCCCAGGCCATCGCCCCGACCGTCTCCAATCCCCCTCCCCCAGGCCATCGCCCCGACCGTCTCCAATCCCCCTCCCCCAGGCCATCGCCCCGACCGTCTCCAATCCCCCTCCCCCAGGCCATCGCCCCGACCGTCTCCAATCCCCCTCCCCCAGGCCATCGCCCCGACCGTCTCCAATCCCCCTCCCCCAGGCCATCGCCCCGACCGTCTCCAATCCCCCTCCCCCAGGCCATCGCCCCGACCGTCTCCAATCCCCCTCCCCCAGGCCATCGCCCCGACCGTCTCCAATCCCCCTCCCCCAGGCCATCGCCCCGACCGTCTCCAATCCCCCTCCCCCAGGCCATCGCCCCGACCGTCTCCAATCCCCCTCCCCCAGGCCATCGCCCCGACCGTCTCCAATCCCAATCCCCCAGGCCATCAGCCCGACCGTCTCCAAAACCCCCTCCCCCAGGCCATCGCCCCGACCGTCTCCAATCCCACTCCCCCAGGCCATCGCCCCGACCGTCCCCAATCCCCCTCCCCCACGCAATCGCCCCGACCGTCCCCAACCCCCCTCCCCCACGCAATCGCCCCGACCGTCCCCCAACCCCCCTCCCACACACCATCGCCCCGACCGTCCCCAATCCCCCTCCCACACACCATCCGCCCGACCGTCCCCAATCCCCCTCCCACACACCATCGCCCCCGACCGTCCCCAATCCCCCTCCCACACACCATCGCCCCGACCTCCCCAATCCCCCTCCCCCAGGCCATCCCGCCGACCGTCACCAAACCCGCTTCCCCAGGCCATCACCCCAACCGTCTCCAATCCCTCTCCCCCAGGCCATCGCCCCGACCGTCTCCAATCCCCCTCCCCACACCATCGCCCCGACCGTCCCCAATCCCCCTCCCCCAGGCCATTGCCCCGACCGTCTCCAATCCCCCTTCCCCAGGCCATCACCCCGACCGTCTCCAATCCCCCTCCCCCAGGCCATCGCCCCGACCGTCTCCAATCCCACTCCCCCAGGGCATCGCCCCGACCGTCCCCAATCCCCCTCCCCAACACCATCGCCCCGACCATCCCCAATCCCCCCTCACCCACACCCATCGCCCCGACCGTCCCCAATCCCCCTCCCCAGGCCATCTGCCCGACCGTCCCCAATCACCCTCCCAACACCCCATCGCCCCGACCGTCCCCAATCCCCCTCCCCCACGCCATCGCCCCGACCGTCCCCAATCCCCCTCCCCCACGCCATCGCCCCGACCGTCCCAATCCCCCTCCCCCACGCCATCGCCCCGACCGTCCCCAATCCCCCTCCCACAGGCCATCAGCCCGACCGTCCCCAATCCCCCTCCCACACACCATCGCCCCGACCGTCCCCAATCCCCCTCCCCCACGCCATCAGCCCGACCGTCCCCAATCCCCCCTCCCACACACCTTCGCCCCAACCGTTCCCCTACCCCACACCATCGCCCCGACCGTCCCCAATCCCCCTCCCCCACGCCATCGCCCCGACCGTCCCCAATCCCCCTCCCCCCACACCATCGCCCCGACCGTCCCTAATCCACCCCCCCAGACCATCGCCCCGACCCCCCTCCCCCCGACCTTCCCCAATCCCCCTTCCCTTCGCCCCGACCGTCCCCAATCCCCCTCCCCCACGCCATCGCCCCCGACCGTCCCCAATCCCCCTCCCCCACGCCATCGCCCCGACCTTCCCCAATCCCCCTTCCCTTCGCCCCGACCGTCCCCAATCCCCCTCCCCCACGCCATCGCCCCGACCGTCCCCAATCCCCCTCCCCCAGGCCATCGCCCCGACCGTCCCCCAATCCCCCTCCTCCACCCCATTGCCCCGACCGTCCCCAATCCCCCTCCCCCACGCCATCGCCCCGACCATCCCTAATCCACCCCCCCAGACCATCACCCCGACCGACCCCAATCCCCCTCCCACATACCATCACCCCGACCGTCCACAATCCCCCTCCCCCACACCATCGCTCCGACCGTCCCCAATCCCCTTCCCCAGGGCCATCAGCACGCCCGTCCCCAATCCCCCTCCCACACACCATCACCTGACCTGGACCGTCCCCAATTCCCCTTCCCCACACCATCACCTGACCTGGACCGTCCCCACACCATCACCTGACCTGGACCGTCCCCAATTCCCCTTCCCGACACCATTAGCCTGACCGGACCGTCCCCAATTCCCCTTCCCCACACCATTACCCTGACCGGACCGTCCCCAATTCCCCTTCCCCCCACACCATTACCCTGACCGGACCGTCCCCAATTCCCCTTCCCCACACCATCACCATTACCCTGACCGGACCGTCCCCAATTCCCCTTCCCCACACCATCACCATTACCCTGACCGGACCGTCCCCAATTCCCCTTCCCCAAAACCATCACCATTACCCTGACCGGACCGTCCCAATTCCCCTTCCCCACACCATCACCTGACCGGACCGTCCCCAATTCCCCTTCCCCACACCATTACCCTGACCTGGACCGTCCCCAATTCCCCTTCCCCACACCATTACCCTGACCTGGACCGTCCCCAATTCCCCTTCCCCACACCATCACCATTACCCTGACCGGACCGTCCCCAATTCCCCTTCCCCACACCATCACCATCACCTGACCGGACCGTCGCCAATTCCCCTTCCCCACACCATTACCCTGACCTGGACCGTCCCCAATTCCCCTTCCCCACACCATCACCCTGACCTGGACCGTCCCCAATTCCCCTTCCCCACACCATCACCTGACCGGACCGTCCCCAATTCCCCTTCCCCATACCATTACCCTGACCTGGACCGTCCCCAATTCCCCTTCCCCACACCATTACCCTGACCTGGACCGTCCTCAATTCCCCTTCCCCACGCCATCACCCTGACCGGACCGTCCCCAATTCCCCTTCCCCACACCATTACCCTGACCTGGACCGTCCCCAATTCCCCTTCCCCACACCATCACCTGACCTGGACCGTCCCCAATCCCCCTTCCCCACACCATCACCTGACCGGGACCGTCCCCAATTCCCCTTACCATCACCTGACCTGGACCGTCCCCAATCCCCCTTCCTCACACCATCACCTGACCGGACCGTCCCCAATTCCCCTTCCCCTCACCATCACCCTGACCTGGACCGTCCCCAATCCCCCTTCCCCACACCATCACCTGACCGGGACCGTCCCCAATTCCCCTTCCCCTCACCATCACCTGACCTGGACCGTCCCCAATTCCCCTTCCCCACACCATCACCCTGACCGTCCCCAATCAGCTTTCACACAGCGTTTCTAACATGGCCCGCCACCACGGGCTCTTCGCATCATGTCACAAAAATGTTTATTTCCCAATCATCGCCCGCAAGACTCACCCACAACCATCAGTGTGAACTCAAATCCCCCGTTTCACCGACTTCCTATACACTTGATTTGGGAGGTTTGCGAATCCCACATATCCCTCCAGGGAACGGGCATGCTGCAAGGAAAGGAAGAAAGGGTCATATTAAAGACAAACTCAGAGCAATGAATATGGCCCCAGCTTATGTACAACAGTGGTTGGTATGCGACTACCACTGCCTCACACTGCGGCACAGCACTGGTAGTTATGGTAATAAAGGAAAATACTGCAGATGCTGGAAATCTTAAATAAAAACAGGAAGTGCTGGAAATACTCAGGTCAGACAACATCTGTGCAGAGAGAAGCAGAGTTAATCTTTCAGGTATGTGACCTTATGGGTTTGTCGCTGTGTTACACTGGCGGGTACAGTCTGTCACTGTGTAAGACTGGGCACAGCACTCGTGGGTACACTCAGTCACTGTGCAACACTTGGGGGTTAACTCTCTCACTTTCCCTATCCCAGTCTCAGCCCAGCGCCATGTCTCTGCCTGTCCAACTCTGTTTGGCTTGCTCTCTATCTTTGTCTCTTGTATTTATATAAGCAACTTTAACATAGAAAAACATTCCAAGGAATTTCAGAGGAGACTAAGCAAAAGAATTTGTACATCAAACATAAGATCATCTCAGGACAAATAGGCAAAAGCTTGGCCAAAAAGGGTGGTTTTAAGGAGCATCTTAAAGTGTTTATCAAAGGAATTCTAAAGCTAAAGCTCAATTGAAGGCACAGCCATCAATGATGGGGCGATTAAAATAGGAGATGCGCAACAGATCAGAACTGCAGTCATGCAGTGATCTTGAAGACTTCATAGAACCATAGACATTTACAGCACGGGCTGGGCTGATAAGTGGCAAGTAACATTCATGCCACACAAGTGCCAGGCAATGACTATCTTAAACGAGAGAGAATCTAACCATCTCTCTTTGATGTTCAATGGCATTACCATCGCTAAATCCCCCATTATCAACATCCTGGGGGTTACCATTGACCAGAAATTGAACTGGACCAGCCACACAAGTGCTGTAGCTACAAGAGCAGGTCAGAGGCTGGGAATTCTGCATAAAGTAACTCATCTTCTGTCTCCCTATTGCCTGTCTACCATCTACAAGGCACAAGTCAGAAATGTGATGGAATACTCTCCACTTGCCTGGATGAGTTTAGCTCCAACAACACTCAAGAAGCTGGGCACCATCCAGGACAAAGCAGCCGCTTGATTGGCACCCCAACCACCACCTTAAAACATTCACTCCCTCCATCACCAATGCACAGCGGCAGCAGTGTACACCATCTAGCAGGTATACTGGCAGAAGAACTGAACAGATCTTTTGCATCAGTCTTCAATATGAGGATACAGGTAACATCCCAGTATTAGCTGTAAGTCAGGAAATGGAAGGGAGGGAGGAACTCAATAAAATTACAATCACCAGGGAAATGGTACTGAACAAATTGTTGGAGCTCTGGGCTGACAAGTCCCCGAGTCCTGATGGACTTCATTTGGAGTATTAAAAGAAGTGGCTAGTGAGATAGTTGATGCGCTAGTTTTAATTTTCCAAAATTCCCGAGATTCGAGAAAGGTCCCGCTCAATTGGAAAATAGCAAATGTAACTCCTTTATTCAAAAAGGGAGGGGGACAGAAAGCAGGAAACTACAGGCCAGCTTAACATCTGTCTAGGGGAAAATGTTAGAAGCTATTATTAAAGATGGCACGGTGGCGCAGTGGTTAGCAACCGCAGCCTCACAGCTCCAGCGACCCAGGATCAATTCTGGGTACTGCCTGTGTGGAGTTTGCAAGTCCTCCCTGTGTCTGCGTGGGTTTCCTCCGGGTGCTCCGGTTTCCTCCCACATGCCAAAGACTTGCAGGTTGATAGGTAAATTGGCCATTATAAATTGCCCCTAGTATAGGCAGGTGGTAGGGGAAATATAGGGACAGGTGGGGATGTGGGTAGGAATATGGGATTA